>NC_136983.1:32836730-33049009 GCF_032717465.1 Coenobita brevimanus | reverse complement strand
GACTCCGTGAATGTTGCCTACAATTAGGTCAAATAAAAGTTCTGGCATGACAACTGCAAGTGTCGTACCAGTATAAAATGGAGATGCCACCTGGATACATGCCTCAGGGAACAATCTCACTGATCCATCAATAAGGTTTGCATGGATCTGTCGACCTGTATACTGCTCAGGCCGAACTAGACTGCTTGACAGAGCAACCTGAGGAACCATTATCTCTCAGGACCTTCACAGGAATGCCTCCCACAAACCCTGGCTGAACAAGGAAGGTACTGTCACCTGTGGGAGGGCCTGTGGAGGAAGCAGCTAGCCACTCATGAGGCTGCTGAATTGATGCGGCAAACATTGTGCCTTGTGAATTATATACTTGGGAAGATGGAACATTGGCCATCTGTGGAGGGGGGTTCACTGTCACTGTGGGACTAGTGAACTGTGGGGGAGTACCCATACTGGTAGGGACGTGACCACCGTGCTGCTGCTGAGGAATGAAGGCTGCGTTCGCTTCCTGCCTCTTTTGAGCTGGTGGTGAAAAGTTTGTCCCAACGGTCGGTTGCGTGGCTGATACTGCTGCTGGTTAGGGTACTTGTTATACCTCTTCCACTCAGGTTTCTGAGTGTTTTGCCCCTGGTCCTTCCACTGCGGTTTTGGACCCTGGCCATTATTCTGAGAATGGCCTTGTTGCTGGGATTCAGTCTGAGACGGCTTCCCAGATTTATCAGGTTTTCTGTTCCAGGTGTTTTGCTTACGAGTTTGATACCCATATGCAGTGAAGTACGCGCCCTTTTCTGCCATTTGGCTGGCATCTTTCACCTGGCAGATCTTAAGCTGTGCTATGAGCTCAGAAGGCCATGACCTCTCTAGCTGTGTATGCAGCATAAGGTCAGTTATCCCCTCACGCGTGGAAGGAGTTTCATCTTTCTCCATCCACTCATTTAAGTAAGCAGTGAGACGATCAAGGAACTGAACAGCTGTCTCCTTGTCTTGGAGACGAGCTCGCATGAACTGAACTTTGGCGTCATCTACTTTGAGACCATACGCCTTAATGAGTGCAGCTTTCATCATCTCATACGTGAGATTGTCTCCACGAATTCTGTGGAGAATATCGAGGGCAGGGCCCTCAAATAAACTAAGAAATTGGATCCGCTTAGCTGCCTCATCCAGTTGATACATGTCTGCCATGTCCTCAAAACGAGCTATGTACAGCTCGATTCGCTCGCTTTCCTTGTATGAAGGAAGCTTGATGCGTGGGGTCGCCAGGACATGTGCAGGGAGAACGCTCGTGGAGCTTGGACCAACTGCACCAGACGTGTCTGAAGCCAAGGAATCTCGCTTGAGCTTCAGCACTTCAAGTTCATGTTTTTCTCGTGCCTCACGTTCGGCACGCTCATATTCACGTTGTTCCCGCTCGTATTCGCGTTGTTCTCGCTCGTGTTCTAACTCGAGTTCGTGTTGTTTTTGCTCGTATTCGCGCTCCTTTTCGCGTTCCTCACGCTGTTCTCGCTCATATTCGCGCTGAATCTTACGCTCTTCATGGGCATCATTCTCGCGCTGCTGCTCCTGATTATGCCGTGAGAGTATATACTCTTTAATTTCGGTTGGGTCTGAAAGACCCATTTCTTTGGCTTCCTGTAAAAATACAGTGGTAGCCATGGCGCTAATTTATTAAGCAAATGAAACTGAGTACTGACTGCTTCGCAAACGAATGCTAATGACACAAGTAAAGAGTACAGACACAAGCTAGTGGTGACCAGTCTTATCTAGTTAACTGGAAAAGAATAAAGCAAAAATGCCAATAACTGAGAAGACTCAATAATTAACACAATGGGTACGGTGGCTACCCAGGAGCGAATAAAATCGTCTAGCGTTACCAAAAATAAAGTACTAAATAGAGTTAAGTACTCTATGAATTAATAAAGCAAAAATTCACTTGCTAAATTAACAGTAAACACCAGTAAACTTGTGCCTATAAACTTTAATTATAAATACCTAAATATGAACGAGTGAGCACTATCTCGTGAATAGCTTTAGAGCTAGGAGCTAATATCCTGGAATGAGGTCGCCAATTGTCACGAGTTTTTAAAAATATCACGGGGTTTTTTAAATAAATGCTAAATATTATTTAATTGATAATAATGTTCAATAATATTGCAGAGCAGGGACAATGATTGTCTTGCTAAATCAAGCAACGATTACTTTACGCTGGCCTGCTTCGCACAATTCTCTAAGAACGAGAATTTATAAACTTTCTCAACAGTACACAGCAGAGACTAATTACTCAATTGCTGTTACTGTTAGCCTCTGGAGAAAGTTACTTCACCCCTGACAATAAATAACTAATACTAATAATAGCATCAGGTTCTTGCTGGTGCTTAACTCCTAGGAGGCACAACGGATTTTAAGTTTAATACAAGACTGGCCTAAGTACCAGTTATGAATAGCAAACGTTTATGCAAGCTAGGAGCTATAAGAGAAATAAGCTTAATTGCAGAGAAATGAAACAAGAGTTTACATTACATTAAGCTCAAGAAAAAGAACTGTTAAATTTATTGATTAAAAAATAAATTTAATGTTACATTTCAAATCAAATTAATGAGATCGCACTCACTCACTCACAAAAGAGCTAAATTCTTACGCCTAGGAAAAACACCTTAACTAAACTCTTAAAACTAAGAAAACGAAAAGAAATACTGGTCAATGAATGCGGTGTATCACCCAAGGAGGGTGGGAGCTTGGAGAAACTGTAGTCAGTGGAGTCTGGGTGCTAGCGACCTCTTCTCTCACACTTCTGGAGCACAGAACCTCTCTCCGTCAGAGCAAACACTGGACTGCTTTCAAAATACGATGTATGGGCAGGACGCACAAGCCACCGGAAGAAGGCGTGGCTAACGGTTGAGGCAAGCAGGGGCGAACAATAAAGAAACAATAGTATCGCTCAGTGAAGCACTTAGTGACGTGCATTAAATCGGTCACATTTGAAACAGTGACGAATGTTTTGAAAAGTATACCCCGAAATGGAGAGAGAAACGGTTAACTGAGCGATACACAGTGAGTTTTCCACTAATAGTTCGTGGCTTCTCACAAAAGGGAAATGTTGCGAATTTGATTCGTGACATGCGATCAGGAATATCGCTCTGTTATTAAGACAAACAAATAAGAAACTCCCAAGGTAAAGATAATATAAGGTAGTTTCACATGGGGGGGCTGGAAGCAAAAACGTGTCTCGGTCCACGCATGGCGTCAGATAATACAGACTGAGGGTCTCTGCTTGGTAGTCAGGGCCAGTCACACACCCACCTGCCCTGTGATATGAGCTCCCTGACTTATATGGATTACTTTTATTTGCAACCTAAACTGCATGCAGAGCAATGAAAAGGTTAATGCTATGTTTCTGAGATATTATACAATATGTCTGCAAGAAGAACTATCTGTTTTCAGAGAATATAGAAATGTCGTATACAGGGTCATACAGACACAGATTCGACGTCACAGGTGCATGTAAGCTAGTTGATTATGAGAAAAACAACCAAAAATATTGACAGAGATCACTGGTTGATAGCATAGCAACCAAACATCTACCAATTGATCCGGAAATCGTCAGTTTACATTTGTATACCATTACATTTTTTTTTCACACTCTAATTCTCTCTCTTTCTCTCTTATTATCCTTGACGTCAACCCCTCTGCACAAGCCGGATATAGCGAACCTACCCCTCATATTCTCTTTACCTTGGAAACTCCCACACCTTATCCTGAAAAATTTGCTGAGTTCGGAAGAGCGCTTCACTAGATTTCATAAGTTATTGTTCACTCTCGCGTTATTTATCGTAATGAAGTGGTTCGACATTCGTGTTGACAATAATACATTCAAGATTATCACGTCATTCTTTAAAGTCCGGTTTTCCAGTTTTGTCGTAAACAGTAGATTCCTTCTTCTCATTAAAGTTTCCATGCCTCAGTCTGCCACTTTAGTCAGCCACAAGTCCTTGGAGATTTAAGATATGCAGGCCTGCCTTATCTGGAATCATTTGTTAACTACATGCATAGAATATGTGGAGAGAATGTAGAGTGAGAAACTAATTAGGAGACCGTATGTGAGTGAGGTGGTGGGGGAGAGGAGAGGAGACCGAGGATGAGATTGAGAGATGAACCAGAGAGGTGTATGAAAGAAGGGGTGTAAGATGGGGGGAGACCAGTGAAATGGCAGGAGACAGGGTGACATGGAGGCTATTTGTTTGTAACAGCTCTATAAGGCAGTGGTTCTCATACCTGGGGTAATTATCCCAACTGGGGTAAAAACAGCATTTCGGCTGGGGTAATATACTTCTGGATGCACGGTGGCATAACAACGTTATTAACATTTATAACACTTAAATTCGCCGTCTGAGATAAGATTAATACGTTCTGTCAACAAATGGAACTATGGTACAGGCGAGTCCATACCAGCGTTGCTATAATCACAAGACTAGACCAGTTTCTTCAAAGTAGAGAGATTCAGTGCCCAGCACCCAAAACTGTTGAGCATCTACTCACACTCAAAACGTGATAAATTTTTTCTGGAAAGTGAGGGCCTGAAGATGAACACTGCAAGAATGAAGTAATCATTTTTTGTCGCCGAAGATATCATTTCTGACATCGACCCTACAGAAGTCGAATTCCTGAACTTGAGATATGATTCCGTGACCCATGGCATTTTCGATGCTGTCGAGGACATCCCATCTTTCTGGCTCAAGCAAGGAGCGATGGGATATCCAATTGTAATGATTCGAGCTATCGATGTACTTCTTCCATTTCCCACGGCTTATATGTGTGAACCTGGGTTCTTGGCTATGTACCACATCAAGTAAATGACTAGAAACCGGTTCGTTCCAAGCTCAGATATGAGGCTGGCTCTGTCAAAAACTTAACCATGCATCCAAAATCTGGTGTCGAAAAAATAAGTCTGTCCATCACACTCCGTTTATAGTGCAGGATCAAGTGACTGTTGCATTATTACTTATTTTTTGTGTAGTGCAGAGCAGAAATACATTTGTAAGTTTGTGCTTTCTATAAGAAAGGGTTTATTAAATGAGAAAAAAGGTACAGTTTTACGTTTGGGCAATTCGGACATGACAGACTTTGAATAGGGGTAAAGCTTGAGAACCACTGCCTTTACGGGATTCAAACGTTTGGCTGTATAGATAGATAGAGGAGCATACAAAAGAAAAAAGATAGAGGCCTCCGCAAAGTGAGGGAAATCATGCTCAGCTGGGCTGCCGATACATGTCTCAGTGGCTCTGAAATAATTCTCACCTTGACCTACTTTCACCAATGGCTAATTTCAGATTATCAACCCTGCTACACACCTGTACAATTTTTTTATGATATCCTCGATGGTTGTGAATTTGTCTCGCTAACAGACACACAGACCTTTTGATCTACAGTAATTTCAACAAGTTTAGACTCGTAGATTTTCATCCCTATTACACGCTATTGTACCTTTTAGATGATATCATGAGTTGCTGCGAAATTATCTTGCCAACAGCTGCTCACAAACATCAACTTGAATACAATACTCAGCTTCATTATCACGGCTGGTAAAAATGGTCATGAAAAATGACAGAGGTAGACATATCCCAACACTAGGCAGAGTATACCTAACCTTCAACAGTGAAATAAACAGAAAACTATAGTATTATCTAAGTTCTAACTTGGCCCAAATTTTCGTCTTTGTAGCAACAATTTCTACAGTTCTACCCTTCTTTTCATATTATTTCTTCATGACTAGTCGCATAGTCCAGTGGCAATCTACTTTTTCAAGACAATTCACTCAAGATACAGAGATGGCAATTTTAGGTCAGGTAAGAGTAAATTATATAGAGTACCAGTAAAGTGTAACACTTTGTGAGCGCGAAGAGTGCGAGGAAGCGTTTCAGGTTATACCTCTGTCATTATACTTTCATTTTCCTGTTATCTCTCATGACATTTCAGGTAGAGGTAGTTTAACAATAGCAGTAAGAACAATTGAGCTAAAACATTTACTTTCTCTACTTTTTCTCTCTATAACACACACACACACACACACACACACACACACACACACACACACACACATACATACTTACGTATGCAGACATATATATGAAAGTAAATAAACAGCTCATTCCTCAGCATGAGTACTTTTTCATGGTGCTTTAAATCGGTTTTTCATAGTGGAGGCATGCGCAACTGAAGTTGGGTCGTGTTAGGCTTGCTCATTTCTTAGTTGAACACAAACATCACTACATTGCCCTTGCTTGCTTCATTCACTCGCGTTCGCTCGCTCGTAATTACGTAGTATGGTGCTTCATTTCAGTAACATTCATATCTTACGCACATTTAAAACCTCACCTCAAGATAATATGAGCGTTTAATGTCGAAATAACCAATCTGCAAATATAGAAAATTAGGAATAAACTAGAGGTCCCCCCCCAAGTGGGAAATCACACCTGCCTTTAGGCGTTACATACGTCTTGCGCGGCTCGGATATGACCTTGACCTGGACCTGCTTTCACTAATTTCGAACTCGTAGGAGATTTTCATCCCTACTATAATAACCTGTAAAACTTTGGTGATTGTATCTTGAGCGGCTTGCGGGAAGTTATCATAAGCTAACAGACACAGACCTTGACCGGCACTTTAACCCGTTTCTGAACTCGTAAGAAATTTTCATCCCTACTAAGCACCTGTAAAATTTTTTGATGATATCTTGAGCGGTTTAACAGATACACAAACAGACAAGAGAAGTTGAAAACAATACCAGCTTCTCTTGCCGTTGCTGGTGGTAATAAAAGCCAGTGTGAACAGACCTGAGAGACGCAGGCAAAGGGAACGTGGGAGTCTGGGATCCTTTTACAGTGGCAGCCACGACCCCCATGACGAGCAGGGCAGGGGAAGCGATCATCATCCGCTTTCAATTCCTTTCATGAAAAAAATAATAATAATAATAGTTTAGAAACACGGAGTACACTAGCACTCCTTAACCGTGGACCAAACTTGCAATCGCCCGTTATGAAAGTGACGACTAAACATGGCTATATTATACCCTGGAGTTTGGAAAATTAAACAATAATAGTAAATATATAAAGTTATTAAAGCTATCACTTACACACTTAATTTAAGTCATCATAATATTACCTAAACTGTTAGTAACACTTAATTACCATAAATGAGGTATTTTAGGTAAATTTAGAAAAAACATCCAACACTGTAAAACTGTCACAAAGATTTGGGAAAAATTCACAAAGAAAAAAAAAAAAAAAAAAAAAAAAAAATTGCCCAAAACTCGCCAAGCACTTCTGGCACTGCACCAAGGGGGTTATTTATTAGCACCAAACCCCCGTACAATGTAACCAAGTATGTTTACACTGGTTGGTTATCACTCAAACCCAGGTAATAACTATACCTCCGAAACCCATCACTGTGGACAATTCCCAGCCAAGCAGCAGCACGACTTGACCTACCTCCTTGAGCGCTCGGGGAACCCTGAGGGTACTGAGGGTCCCAGCAGACTGGCTTGGTGGGGCCACTGTGTAACGCGAATGACGTCATATGCATCGGATATATTATACCCAAGTTTAGTACTCTAGGGTTAGGTAGAAATAGCGCAGGTTCATTTTGGCGTCCTGTACTATAAGGTATAGGAGCATTGCTCGAAAATGGTTGCAGCGCTTAGTTCTGTGCTTATAAACTAAAAGCCCTTCGTTATTCCAGTGCAAAACTACTCGCAAAGTCTTGCTAACCTTGGTAGGAGTCGTAAAATCGAACCGTATAAAATTTGATTCTGTTTTTTCTTTCATTTTTCTTCACTCAGTCATAACTTCAAAAACAAAGAGGTAAGCTTGAGCCAGTACTTTTTACACCAAAACGCTGCTTGTCAAGTGTTGATGTTTCTTTTTCATGTTTAGAAAAGCATTCAGGCTTTGGTTCACAAGTTATAGACTGAAAACCGCATTTATTGCAGTCACCCATAAATGTGTCATTTTGTGCAATATTGATAGCTACAGCTCGCCTTCTAAGTTAAAGAATGTACTTCAAAACACTTCTTTTCAGTGGGAAGGCGTTACACTCATTTGTAGTGGTCCATTATGCTTTCCATGCAACTATCCAAATTTCTAAACACCTTGCTTTATGCATAATTTTCCCTTCCACGAAAAGATCATTAAAAGGAAAACAAATATTTTCTTCTAAGATGATTAAGTTAACTAGAATGGTAAAAAGTGCACAGATATGAGATGAAAAAAGCACAGAAACAAGAGACCATTCAGGGATGGGAGATGTGGAGACCTTATAAATAACCACATTCCACCAGCTACAAGTCTGTGGCTAAGAGTGTGGAATCTTAGGAATGGGTATAGGTGTCCAAGTTTTTCCCTTCCCATCCTGAATTCACTCTTGTTTCTGTGCCTTTTATCCCTTATCTGTGCACTTTTGCCATTCCTACTTTTGAACAATAATTTGAAAAGAAAATTTTTGTTTTCTACTAATAGCATATATTAATCTGGCTAATGAATACGCCAACCTTTATCGATTAACCCCTTCTAGTGCAAAGACTACTTGATCACGTTACATGATTTTATTCAACATGGATGCCTTTGTAGCTGATATTGTGACCTCTCCCCCTTAATAAAAAGGAAAACCAGATAATCGAATGCCTACACCTACGTGACTGCATCAATTTTAACCTATTGTTTCTGGTACCAAGTGCTCCTAAAATGATTCACTGAGAAGCCTGGTAGTCAAGAACTTTTGGAATCTTACCACTACATTTCACAATCTAATATGCTATAATTTTTGCAGTGTATTCTACCTCTCAGTATGTGTATGCAGCCGAAGAAATTGGAAGACGAGATAGTGAAGAAACTTGGCAGAATGGCTACAATTGGGTCACTGATAGGCCCATTTCAATTTCATACCAAGTACAATTTTCTAAAAGGTTGTTTTGACACTAATACTTGTCTCCATTGATTTTACTCGTCCTGTAACGATCCAAAGAAAGTATACATGCCTTGTTCACGCCATGGCCAGGAAATTAAGAATGGTCTTGTGTTTTGACACAGCTTTCAACCCTCTCCCATCCTCCTCCCAACATCCATTTCCAACTACAACCACCTTCCTTGATCTTTTGATCGAGAGATAGCTCATTCCTTGGCCTCTTGGTGTGAAGCACACATACACACACACTCACACACACACACACACACACACACACACACACACACACACACACACACACACACACACACACACACACACACACACACACACACACACACACACACACACACCTCTTACTTCTACAATGGAACACATCCTATCTGTTTCTCCTCTCTCAGAAATTTCCATTCTAGGAGATTTCGATGTTCACCACTACCTTTGGCTCTCGTCTCCTTTCACTGATACACCATGCGAACAAGCCTACATCTTTTCTATTTTTAATGGCCTAGCGCAGCTTGTGTACCCCCTCCACAATATGTCTACCCCCGATGTATATATGTCCCCCCCCAATGCATACATGCCCCCACTAAATTTGCTAGGTCAGCATGCTTTCCCACGCCTGAAGACGGCGTTATTGCATCAGTTGATATCGGGCAGACGAGAAGGGTAGACTATTTTACTGTGAGCTTGGTAATAAACTCCTTATCTAGCTGTTTGTACACGGAGTTCTCTATCACCAAAGTATTACAAGTTACATTTGGTAGCAGCGGTGTTCTGGAACCATCACATCTCTGGACCGCCTCCTTGGATTTTTAGTGATACAACAAGATACACACGCCATCTTGCCTCTGCCAGCAGCTCGCCCCTCCTCTCGTGCCTCCTCCTTAGTGGTGTCATACCTTGGCGGTGCTTTGCGAGTGTACCATTTGTCTCACCAGGGCTCACCTCCCACACCACCGCACCCATACGCCGTGTTCCTGACCGCATGTGTCGCTGTCACCGACCTACGCACCTGTTGCACCTGTTCCCAGCACCTGTTCCGAACTCATCATAGCTCCTGCCCCCACGGTGCCACTTATCACTGTCTGCCCGCTGCCTGCCCACCACCATTCTCTGCATTTGTGGACCTCACCAACTCTACACCTGCCTTCGCATGCCCGACATCTACCTCACCACCCACCACCAGGCCTCCACCGTCGCCCGCATCTGGTCTGGGGATTACGGAGCCTCCATAAGACCTCCACTCCCTGCTTCTGTGATTCATCGCGGCGTCTCTTCCTCTCCGCCCAGCTGTCTCTCCACCCCCTGCCCTGCCCCGTCGCCCCGCCCCGTCGCCCGAGCCCTGCCTGCCTGCCCTGTCGCTCCCGCTCCCTGCCCCAGCCCAGCTACGCCCAGCCACCCTGCACGTCATACATCTCGACACTCCCGTTTCTACTGTGTAACTATAGTATATCTTTCCTTTCTCTAGAGATTATCCTCGATTTTCTCTACAGATTGATTATTGTAAATATTCCATCTCATTTCCATTACCCCGTTTTCATCTTCACCTCCGTTATTAATATTCCATCTCATCCTTCGCATTTTATTTAAACCATCCATGCCCGCACCTTCATTCATTTTCACACCTAGTGTATTCCATTCTCTCATTGTTATTTATACATTTCCACCTACGTATCCATCTTCAGCCTTTCATCTTCCATTGCCGCATTAAATGTCATACTTTCCACGTCAACCGCTTACCACCAGCCCTCTCGACCCGGAAACATCACCTGCTCATACCCCGTCTGCCGACTCTAACACAATCACTCATTTACGAAGTGGCAAAGAGTACCACCGCCCTGTACCTGAGACTCCCGTTTCACTTCCCGCAGAATCACTTACTACCCGTCCTACCCTCGTAAATCCAGATACCTCCTCCTCTACTCCTGCCTCTACACTCCCTTCTTCTTCCTCTACTCCTTCCCCTGTCGTTACTTCTCCTGCCTCCCTTCATACCCCGTCTTGCTCGCCCTTAACTACCACTACCTTCTCTCTCTCCCACACCTCTCCTGCCGCCACTTCTGCACTTCCAGCCATGGCCAACCCTCCACAGTCTATCTATCTCGACGATGCCAATCGTCCCAAATTTACCGGCCAGGACCCAACTTGGTCTGTCTATGATTTCCTCAGAGAAGTCGAAACAGAAATAAATAATAGACATATTACCGAGGAATCGCTAAAAGTAGCTTACCTCCTCGGTCGCTTGCACCACAGTAAATCAGACATCGGATCCGCGATCCGTGCAGGACATTTCGATAGCATTCGTACCTTTGCTGATTTTCGTACGGAACTCATCAACCTTTGTTGCCAGCATTCAAATACCGCGTCTCTCATGGGATTCATTAATCTCCTAAACCAACTAGATGAGGACTTGCGCGTCCCAGCGCAATATGCCAAGCTCCGCAAAGCTGCCGCCGCCATGAAAGCAACTAGTAGCAAGATGCTCCAATTACTGGTAGGCACGAAATGGTTAGAAGCCAAGAATGGCGTTCCAATGCTTTCACTCACCAACTTTGCTGACTTAATTGGTTACCTCAGATTCCTTCACTGGCTTACCCCTAAACAGCGAGAGCTAGCCTTGGAAATCGGTTTCAATCCAGGAGATAAAATTATTCAGGTCACTAAAGCCATTCATGAAAGAACAGGTTCGAACTACACGCGTCAAGGCACCACCCAACCCTTGGCCTCCTCAGTCTGTCACACCTCCACTACCCCAGACCAATCTCGCTCCCGTCCCACCACATGCGGCAGACCTGCCACACATCGCTCTCCTACCGCAGGTCGTGATCAATCTAGCGCCCGACGGAACAGACAATCTTCGATTCTTTGCTGGTACTGTGGTCATCCTGGACATCGAGCATCCAGTTGCGACCGTACATATAGACGTCCTCACTCCCAAACCAGACAGCGTACGCCTTCCCGCTCACGTCATTCACACTGCAAATACCACAAATCAAGCACGACTCACACCACTGAGGAATGTCGTTACCTCAACCGCCCACAGTCGAGGGAAGCGCCGCGCCCGTATCGGACCAATATCACGTAGAACCAGAAACCCAACTCCGCATCCACCATGTAGGTCCCATAACATCCTCGGGTTTAGTCATTCTCGGAAGCAGTCATGACATACCAACGTCATTCTTCTTGGACACAGGATCTATAGTAAATCTCATCTCCGAAAATTCCTCACAAATTATTCATCGCCATCACAGCCACGTCAGTTTCCTAGAACCACCAGACATTCGCCTATGTGGTGTTAACGGCTCAGAGTTTAAGGTTAAGGGAAGAGTCACCCTTGAAGTCAACCTCCACAGAGTTTTGCCCCCTATCCTCATTGAATTTCATGTCACTAATGACTTGCAGTATCCCGCAGATGCCCTTATTGGTTTCTCCACCATGGCACAACATTCCATTGCATTATTACCTGCTTGTGGTAGTATAGACATTTCTGGATTCCCGGTTTACACTATGGAATGTCCCCGTCCTGTTCTTATGATCAAATCAGTCCTTCAATTACCTCTGTCCCTATCACTACCAAAAAGTCCAACCCAGCCCAAACCACCACTATCATCATCTGAGAATACAGAGATCATTCCTTTACTGACTGCGAGCAAGGACATAAAATCCTCAATGTCCCCTGATACATCATCTCAGCCCTCGAACATGGCTCTTACATCCTCTCCCGACAACACTATCGTTGACTCAGACATTTCTCAGTTACCTACCTCACACAGTCTGAATGATCTTCTCCAACACGCAGAGACGAAACGTGCAGTAACGAATACGTGCACAATTTTGTTACCGCATGAGTTCACCAAAGTCTCTGTTTGTGTTGCCGGTGCGAAAGAAGGAGTGGATGTACTAACCCTACATGAGACGTGTTGTGTGAATGGCCTGACTTATGAGTCAGCGTGGTGTACAGTCTTAGAGGACAGTTTATGCTACCTGTACTTGCTCAATGTCACAAATGCTCCACTAAAACTTAAAAGTGGTGTAAAGATTGGAGACTTCCTAGTATACCCAGCGGCCGTAAAGGTGTGCCAGGATTCCTCAATTCCTACTATTCAGACTGATGATACGCCAATCGGTGTATGTACTATTAACTCTAGGGGATCTGTGCCGACGCATTCACCCGATATGCTCTCACATCTCACCTGCACAGATTTCCCAGAACATACGCCTCAATTCCTCGACCTTCTGACCTCGTACAGAAACGTGGTTGCCTTACCCGGTGAACCGATGGGAAGAACAGACCTTGTCACACATACGATTGAACTACTCCCAGGAACTCAGCCGATTTACATAGCAGCGTATCTATTGCCTCACAGCCAGAGAAAGCAAACAGATCAAATGGTACAGAACATGTTAGACCAGGACATTATTGAACCCTCCGTCAGTCCATGGAATACCCCACTTTTCTTAGTACCAAAGAAGGACGGCAACTTTAGACCAGTAGTCGACTATCATAAGGTCAATTCTGTCACCGTTCCAGACTGTTTCCCGTTACCTGTCCTCACTGATTTGCTAGAATCCCTTGGTGAAAATAACGTAGTCTTTTCATCTTTAGACCTCCTCAGCGGGTACTGGCAGGTCGAAATGGAAGAGTCCTCTCGCCCAGTTACAGGCTTTAGCACCCCTTCCGGACATTTTCAGTTTAAGAAACTCCCTTTTGGTCTGAGAAATGCTCCTTCCGTGTTCATGCGACTTATCCATTCAGTCTTCAGCGGTATGATGGGACACTCTCTTTTTGCTTACCTAGATGATATCATTGTTGTGAGTAAATCCATCCCTGATCATTTTACCAAACTCCAGCAAGTCTTTGAATGCCTCCAGCTCGCAGGCCTGAAAATCAATCTCAGTAAATGTGACTTCCTGCGAAAGAAAATCAAATTCCTAGGCCATGTCGTAGATGCACAAGGCATTCATACTAATGAGGATAAAACTAAGGCGATCATTAACTTCCCAGAACCTACCACTACCGACGCTGTACGAAGTTTCCTGGGCCTCAGTGGCTATTATCGTCACTATATCAGGAATTATGCACAGATCGCCGCTCCTCTGACCCACTTACTCAAGCAGAATGTGCCCTTTGTTTGGACTAACGACCAGTCACAGGCTTTCCAAAAGCTAAAGACAGCTCTTGTAAATGCCCCTGTTCTAGCATTCCCTGATTATACCACACCTTTCCTTCTCTGCACAGACTCCTCAGGCACTGGACTTGGTGCCGTTTTGATGCAAGTCGATGAAGCATCAAGGAAGCGCGTAATAGCGTATGCTAGTCGCACCCTTACAACCGCTGAACGTAACTACAGTGTCACAGATCTCGAAGCGCTAGCGGTAATCTGGTCCTTGAAACATTTCAGAGATATAGTCTATGGTTATCCAGTGCATATCCAAACAGACCACCTTCAACTATGTGATTTGTTCAAGAATCGCAACCTAACAGGTAGACTAGCTAGATGGTCTGTCATCATCCAGGACTTTAATCCCACTTTTCAATATGTACCAGGCAAGTTGAATGTAGTCGCAGACGCACTCTCACGTCACGTAGCAGCAGCTATAACATCACTGCAGCCTGAAGTAACTGAAAATACTACACTAACATCAGAAGTTGTTCGAAACTTTCAACGCCAAGACCCCATGTGGTCCAAAGTCATTTATTTCCTAGAATCTGGCGATGCCTCGACCTTACCTACTCTGCCAGTATCACTAGACGAGTTCATGCTAGACGATGATCTCTTGTACAAGCAAACACTGCTAACAGGCAAAGATATGCCCAATCGCGAAGTACGCCAACTTGTCCCCACTGCCCTAATACCAAAGGTTCTTCATATTGTTCATAATACTCCTCAAGCTTCCCATCCAGGTAAAGACCGATGCTTGCACAAAGCACGTCTCAAATACTATTGGCCAACCATGCACGCCGATATCAATGCCCACTGTGACTCTTGCCTCTCCTGCCACCGCCACAAAGGATCAACCGGCTTACCAGCACCTCTCTTACAATACCCAATCCCATCACGACCATGGGAAACTGTCTCAATCGATCTCTTAAAACTTCCTCTCACAGAATCTGGCGCTGAGTACTTGTTCGTAGCGGTCGACCACTTCTCCCGCTACTGTGTCCTCGTTCCCCTCTCCGACAAGACCGCGAAGAGCGTTGCCCGTGCCTTTGTAGATCACGTAATTTGCCCATTCAGTACCCCTCATACCATTCTTACTGACAACGGTACAGAATTCAACAATAGCCTTCTAGATGAGATCTGTCGCCACTTTCATATCAGTTAGTGCAATGTCGTGCCTAACCATCCGGCTTCCAATGGCCTTGTAGAACGCCACAACCGAAAAATCTTAGAGTACCTCAGACATCTAGGCTCCCATAGTTCGTCCTGGAATGACTGGATTCCCCAAGTGGCATCCTCCATCAATAGTTCCATCAATGCATCCATTGCTGAATCTCCCTTCTTCGTCCTCTTTGGTTTTGACAAGGACCTCCCATACTATCTCTTATCCTCAAAGCCAGAACCCATCTACAACATGGATGATTATGTTAAACTAAAATTGGCCAACTTCCAGACAATCCACCAGTATGTCCAATCCACTTTGGCTTCCTCTCAGGAGGACATGCTGCAGCGCCAACATAAGTCCGCCTCCCCTATCACTATCAATGTAGGCGATCTTGTCTTTGCTCATTCCCATACGCGTTCCTCTAAGTTGGATGACAAATTTACAGGGCCCTACCGCGTCCTCACTCAACAAGGCAACAAATTTCACCTCCAGGACCTGTCCACTAGGGACACCAGATGGGTCCACGTCGATGACTTAAAGCGAGCACCCTGTGGCCTCGTGTTGGAAGAGTCACTTACACAACCTCCTGCCCTCTCTTCCCCTCCTCCCATCCCTCAGTCTACCTTGTCTCCACCTATCCCTCAGTCTCCTTCCTCTCCATCTCCACCTGCTCCTTCATCCATCAATCAATATCGGTCCAAACTGCGCTCTGCCCATCAACCTCTTCACGACCTCCCCCATTAACTCTACCCTGATTTTCTAGGTACGATGTTAGCGATCTCCCTGCTGGCAGTGCTGACCCTCCTGGGGTCTGGGTCAGGTCAGGACGATGGTGGAGTACGTCCCGGGGCCTTGGTCGGCTCAGGAGGCGAGGTCTCCTTGCGCTACAATCTTGCGCCCCTGGCCGACGTAGCCATTGCCCTACCTGCCTACACGCACCAGCTCCACGGAATCAGGAACCATCTCACGGCCCTCATGGGGACACACAACCCGATTGAGTATCTCTCTAACCTTTTCCTCCCACTCTCCTGGCAGTTGCAATACATAAGTAACAGATTCACTGAGCTCAATGACACATTTTCCATTCAGACACCCGTTGGTCGTTCTCGTGTGAAACGAGGTCTCTTCGACTTCGGCGGTGAGATTCTGAGTGGGTTGTTTGGCGTTGCTACAGCCCGTGACATTTCTGGCTTCAAATCTGATCTCACTCATTTAGCTTCAGCCCTAGAATCACAACGCCGAGTCATTAAAATCCAACACACTATGTTACAGAAGCTCACAACTCAACTCAATGAAGTCACATCCACTCTAAACATTTTCACCGATATCTTACAACGCCACCTTTCAGATCTCAACGTTATCTCCCAGTTCTTCTACCTCAAACTCAACATGGATAATCTCCAACTGGCCTTTGACTCTCTCCTGTCTCAAGTCTCTGCCTTGGTTCGTATCCTGGTCGATGCTATCAATGGACGTGTCACTGCCAACTTAGTACCTGTCTCAGCTCTCCGTTCTGTCCTGGAATGGGCTCACTCCACCTTCGGTCTCTCCCCAGTCCTCCCTTACTCTTCCCTTGAATATTATTATCCTGTTCTCGAAGCCACTCTTCTCACTACATACGTCGTCGTCCATATTCCTCTCCGTTCTGCCATAACCTTTAACCTTTTCCACATCATTCCCTTCCCTTTCCGCCTCAACAACTCCTTGTTACAGGTATCTGTTCCTTCAGAATATTTCCTCCTCTCCCATGATCATCTTTCCGTTGCCTTCCTTTCTTCCACAGACCTCCAGCAATGTTCCTCCCTTACTCCGATCTCTCGTCTCTGTGCTGCCCACCTTTTCGCTATCTTCCCTAGCAGTGCTGCACACTGTGAGTCTGCTTTAGTTCACAACCATTCCGTCTACTCGGCCTGTTCTTTTGTCCCAGCTCCTGACCTCCCGGTCCACCATGCTGACCTCAACCATGTCCAGTACTTCTTCTTTGCTGTTCCCATCTCTGTCACAATCATGTGTCCTGGTTCTTCCGTTCGCTCCGTCCCAGCTAGTGGTCCCTACAAAGCACCTGACTATTGTACCGTCAAATCAGAGTCCGTCATCACTTACGCCACTCGCTATCACCAAGCTGTTCGCAAACACTCCTATGACATCTTTCAACCAATCGACATGCCTTCAACACTACCTTCTGCCAACATTACCATCACCTCCCCTCACTTGCACATGCTCACCTTCCTCAATGACAGTGATTTCATTATGGATCAATTTTTTATGGCCTTCAGCCGTTCATGGGTTCATCCAACAGTTGTGTTTCCCCCTGTGGTTATCGCTTTCATAGGTTTTCTACTCATCATCTGTGCAGTGCATTGCTGTGTCAGCAAAATGGAACGTCGACTCCAGGAAATCAGAGTCGCTACCGGCATAGTACGCCCTACCCACGACGTAGAAACTCCCCGTACTTAGTGCCCTCACATTCCGTGACTACCATTGGCATCTACCATTTAACCAAACTGTGAACAGCACTCTGCCTACTAGAAAATGATGGTATTTCTTTCATGCATTACTGAATGACAGTGTATCCTACAGAAAATACAAAAAAAAAAAAAAAAATGAAGGAAGAACAACAATAGAACTCTCATATCTACTCCTTGTTTATCATGTATCAAACTATTATTGTGTTATCCCCATTATGTTTATATATACCTTCGACCCTTACTGAATTTGTACCTATTAATCCTTGTATATCTCATCTGTATATATCGTTCTAATTCCCTCCCCTCAACATGGCCATGTCTCCCCTACTGCCCCTGTATCATACTTATCCCTTGTACAAACCTCCCTGGTCCTGCCTTACTACTATAATCAAACACCTTTTCATTCCCGGTGTCAGGAGACACCGTCTCAGCTACCCGGGGGAGTAGTGTACCCCCTCCACAATATGTCTACCCCCGATGTATATATGTCCCCCCCCAATGCATACATGCCCCCACTAAATTTGCTAGGTCAGCATGCTTTCCCACGCCTGAAGACGGCGTTATTGCTTCAGTTGATATCGGGCAGCCGAGAAGGGTAGACTGTTTTACTGTGAGCTTGTAATAAACTCCTTATCTAGCTGTTTGTACACGGAGTTTCTATCACCAAAGTATTGCAAGTTACACTTGTACAACACTCTACCCGTATCCCTGACCGCCTTGGAGAGAGTTCCAACATACTTTACCTTTTCCTTACAACTAATCCTTCTGCTGACACTGTTAATCTTTCCTCTTTGTTGGGCTCCTCCGATTATAACCTTATTATTTGAACCTGTCCTATCACTCCAGCACGGCCTGTGGACCCTCCAAAGAAACGTCGGTTGTGGCACTTTGGAGCTCCTGATTGGGAGGCACTCAGGCAGTATTTTTTATTTTCTATGGAGTGATTATTGCTTCCATAGCTGGCATCCATCTAAGTGTGCCTCGCGCATTATGGAGGCTATTATCTTTGGCATGGAAGCATACATTCCATTCTCATATCCTTTGACTAATGAAAGAAAGCCTTGGTTTAATCACGTTGGTTCCCATAGTGTCCACAACAAGGAGAGGGCCTATAAAAGGTTCCAGAGCCAACCTACCCCTGAATCTCATCTTTTTTATGTTTCTGCTCGGAATCGTGCTAAGTCCGTTCTTTGCTCTGCTAAAAATTATTTCATCCATACTAAATGCTCTCAATTCTCCAACTCCTATTCTTCCCGCTCCCTTGCCAGAAACCTTTCTAACAATTTTACCTCATGATCCTTCCCTCCTCTTTTCAACTCTAATGGTTCTGTAGCTATTTCTTCTATGATAAAGGAGGTCTCTCTGCTCAAACTTTCTCCTCCAATTCCATCTTAGACGACTTCAGTGCTGTTCCTCCATTACTTCCCCCCCTCTGACTTCCTTACAGCTGACATTAAAATATCTTCAGCTAATGGCTTTTTTGCCTAGGTAAACTCTTTTGCCTTTGTCTATCAACTTGTACCTTTTCTTCTTGCTCTAAGTTTGCTCTCATTCAGCCTGTCCCAAAGAAGGGTGACCGTTCCCAACCCCTCTAACTATCGCCCTATTGCTTTAACATCGTGTGTCTGAATAATTTTCAAGATAATTCTAAACAGAAATTTTAAAGCATCTTTCCTATCACAACCTTTCTTCTGATCATCAGTATGGGTTCCATCAAAGACTCTCCACTGGCGATCTACTCACCTACTTTTCAGACTCCTGGTCATCCTCCTTTCGAGACTTTGACGAAAGCTTTGCCTTCGCACTTGACATCTCAAAGACTTTCGATCGAGTGTGGAATAGATCTTTAATTTCCAAACTGCCCTCTTATGGTTCCTATCCATATATCTGTGCCCTCATCTATAGCTTCCTTTTTGGTCGTTCAATAGCTGCTGTTGTAGACGGTCATCATTCTTCTCTTAGATCTATCAACGGTGGTGTTCCTCAGGGCTCTGTCCTATCACGAACTCTCTTCCTTTTATTCAATGACCTTCTATGCTGTACACATAACCCTATCTACTCATACGATGATGATTCCACTTTTCACCTTTCCATTCCGTCCCCGCAACGTCCATCTCAGCAGTTACTTCAACAAACAAGGGATGAGGCTATGGCACACATATTGTCTGACTTGGCTCGTATCTCTAACTGGGGTAAAAATAATCTTGTTTTTAATGCATGAAAGACTCAGTTCTTACACCGATCAACCCGACAAAATCTTCCACAGGAGTACCCACCAATGTTTAATAATATCCAGCTCAGTCCTGCATCATCTTTAAACTTACGTGGGATTTCATTCTCTCGGGACTTATCTTGAAAAATCATATAACATCTCTTGTAAAATCTGCTTCCAAGAGATTAGGTGTGCTAAGCTGACTCCGTACCTTCTTTACCCCTGTACAGTTGTTGACTTTATATACGGGTTTTATTCGCCCCTGTGCAGAGTACAACTCTCATGTGTGGGGAGGCTCCCCACATACAGCTCTTCTCAATAGAATGGAGTCAAAGATTTTTCATCCCATTAACTCTCCTCCTATTACTGGCTCCCTTGATCCTCAATCTCTTCGCCGCTCTGTTGCATCTTTATCTCTTTTCTATCGCTACTTCAATGATCACTTCACCCCTGAACACTCTATTGCATCCCTTCGCCTCTACTCGTACGACGGGCGTGTAGCACCCGTCAAGCAAAAACTCTCATCCCTTTCCTGTCCAACTCTCTAATGCAAGAGTTAACCGTTACTCCCAGTCCTTCATTTATGCAGCAGGTCAGCTCTGGAACTGTCTCTTCCTGTCCGTATTTCCTACTTCCTGTGATCTCCAGTCGTTCAAATGCAATGTGTCCAGGCATCTCGAAATGAACGGATCTTGAACTTGGCTCTCTTTTGCATTGTTTTTATTTATTTTTTCTTGGAAGGATCGTTTTTTGGGCTCCTGGCCTTTGGTTCCTTCTTCCTTATACACACACACACACACACACACACACACACACACACACACACACACACACACACACAGATAGATAGATAGATAGATAGAGAGAGAGAGAGAGAGAGAGAGAGAGAGAGAAATATGTGATAAAAGGAACGACGATAGGTCTTGCGAGCCTGGCTCAGTCCTCTTAAAAAATAACACCCGCTCTTATCTTTGAAAGCGCGGGTGTATTTGATGTAATTCAGTAAATAAAAATATATGCATAATCGGTTAGGCGTGTTCTACCCTAAGCCTAATAAAACGATCAGCCAGTAACACGAATAAAATTGCAGTTTACTTCATTAATGAACAATTTGGAGAATGTTAGTCAGTATGTCTTCATATGCATTACGGTTTCTTGTCCGGGAGAGTCGTATTTTCAATTCAACTAAATAAAATCAACTGGCATTAACACTATTGCAATAACAATTAATGTGAACTGATAAATCCAATTACTGTAAACTGATAATTAGGAAGCTGTCTGTCTCACTTTCGTTCTGTGTATTTTACCCGCTTCTCTGTCTTTCACGTCTTCATCTACAGGAGGAATTTATTCTCACTTATGCTTAATATAATCGCCTGTTTTTAGCAGGAGTGAAATAGCAATCAGTGTGAAATAATGATTGAGAGTCTGTTTGTCTTTTCCCTTGTCCGACTGCCCAATTGCCTATCACGTTTTCCTCTACAAGAAGGCTATGTTATCACCTAATCTGAATAGTGTCATCTGGAGAAATCAAGAATGTAATATAATAAGTCGGCGTGAATCGAAATCAAGAATCTGTGTCTGTCTGTATGTCTTATTTAGGAGGCGATTTCTTTCCGAATATGCACGTAGTTGTTTATCTTTTGCAAGAATAAAATAACAATTACTCGTAATCTCAAATGGCGTGTGTCTGTGTCTTCCCTTTTTCTTGCGGGAATAGTTTATATTCAAACTCGCTTACTAAATGTGTTTGTTGAAATTAAGAATAAAATAACATTGACGAATCTCTCTAAGGCATATGCCTATCTTTCTGTCAGTTTTTCCGTCTACTTCTCTGAGGATGAATACTAGTCAACAACTTGATTCTCTGTCAGACAGAATTCCAAACAAGCTTGAATGTTAAAAAAATATTACAATATGTCAAATATGAAGTCAATACGAGTATAACGTTCATTCCATTTGGCACCACGCTCTTTTAGTATGTTACTGTGTAGTCAGAATTACCAGTTCACATTAACTGGAATTATCAGTTCACATTAACTGCTACTGCAATATTGTTACTGCCAGATGATTTTATTCAGTTTGAATGAAAATGCTACTCTCCCGGACAGGAAGACGTAAAGCATATGAAGACACACACACTCTCAGATGGTCCTTTCATGAAGTAAACTGCTATTTTATTCTTGTTACCGGGTGATTGCTTTATTATGCTTAGGGTAGAACACGCCTAACCCATCATACGTATATGTTTACATACTGAATTACATAAATTACACCCACGCTCTCGAGGATAGAGCGGATGTTATTGTTTAACAGGACTGAGTCAAGCTCGTAATGACCTGTTTTCTTTTCTTATTTTATCACACATTTCTGTGTGTGTGTGTGTGTGTGTGTGTGAGTGAGTGAGTGTGTGTGTGTGTGAGTGAGTGAGTGAGTGTGTGTGTGTGTGTGTGTGTGTGTGTGTGTGTGTGTGTGTGTTCTTACCTAATGGTATCTTTACAGGAATGAGTTAAGATTGTTCTGTCCCGTGTATTAAACCATTTTTATCAGACACATCTTTAAATTTATGAATAGTTTTAGCACACACTATTTCCTTCGGTACTGTATTCCACCGATAAATTGCCCTATTTGGGAAACTGTTTCCTTACGTCTTTATCACCTTTCTTTTTATGTAGCTTTTTGCTGATGCTTCCCCATAGGTTATACATTTATTTATGTCTATTTTCTCTTTCCCTGAGATGCATTTATATTGCATAATCATGTCTGCTCTTTTCCTTCTCTTCTGTAGTGTTGATAGACTAAATTTTTCTAGTTTTTCTTCATAACTTAGATCCCTTAAGCCTGGTACCCATCTTGTAGCTGCCCTTTGTACTTTTACAATCTTATCTGTTTTTTTTTTGTTTTTTTTTAGATGATTCCAGACTACTGATGCATATACTCTAGGGTTGGTCTGATGAATGATATTATTATTTTTCTCAGCATGTCTTCATTTATATATGTGATTGCTATTCTCCTATTAGCAAGTATACACGTTACGTACCTTCTCACTTATGTGGTCAGCTGGAGTTAGTCTGTTATTGATAATCACTCCTAGGTTCTTCTTTTCTGATATGTGTGGGGTTGATCTTCCTAACTTATATTCCCAATCAGGTCTTTTCTCAATTTTACCAAACTTAATTACATGACACTTGTCTACATTAAATTCCATTTGCCATCTATTGCTCCATTCATGAAGCTTATTTAACCCACTGCGTCCCATTGACGTGTGGATACGTCACCACATTTTGTTACGGTGACACCCTTTGACCTGTCCAAACATTCTGCAATTGCGAGGTCCGTCATTTGCACATCTTTCAAATTTCGTGCGTGATTTTTGGTACGTATACGAGGGACACCTTGCTCAACCCACTGCTAGGCTGGGACACTGCCTTCCCTGCATGACCTCCCTCCCCCGCACGCCATTGTCTCGGCAACTCACCTGTTACGAGTGACCTGGCCAGCAAAGACAAGTCGCGGCCCGGTACGAAATTCAAGGCAAGAGTGATTCCCCAATCAATGACGATGTGGAGGACGAAGACTACATGGCACCAGATAAAGAAACAAGCTGGAGGTAACTTCGCCAAGGAAGATGTGGTATGTTGATGTGTTCAGTGAGTGAAAGAACTCTTATATCGCCTATATTATTGTCTGAAAACCAATATAATCTTGTGCTACATGTAAATTCGTACCAAATGAACAAATATCTACCTATTCTGAGTGGTTTGCAATAGTTACTGCCACACAGAAAATGCATCAGAGAACATGGTACCAGTTGTTTAAAGGGTCACCTGTTTAGATCATTTCTCAGCTGAGGTGAGAACTTTTGGGGGCATTTTCCAATGTTTCTCATAAAAAGCAGAGGTTTTAGCCTCCCCAATTTTTTTTTTCGGTAATCTCCTGGGATTGGGGGGTAGGGGGTCAGTGATGAAAAATCGGTCGGGACACAGCATGTTAATTCTTCTTGCAGCTCTTTGCATGAGTCTGTGTTATTAATTTTCCTTTGTATTTTTGCATCATCTGCAAACATATCTAGAGAGCTTCCATTTCCAGTGTTACTGTCTATGTCATTTTATGAATACTAAAAACATATCTGGTGCCAGCACTGAACCCTGTGGAACTCCATTAATCACTTTCCTCTATGATGAGTATTTTCCCTCTAATACTGTTTTCTCATTTCCCCCATTTCTGAGAAAATCCTGCATCCTACAGTACAGATTGCCTTGGAAACCTCCTTCATGGTACAGCTTCCATTAAAGTCTTTGGTGTGGTATTCAGTCAAATGCTTTCTTGAAACCTAAATAGATATTGTCCACCCATCCTTCTCTTTTCTGTAATGTCTCTGTAATTCTGTCATAGTAGCTTAATAGATTAGTAACATGATTTTCCCCTTTCTAAAACTGAGCTGCCTTTCTGTTACCATACTGTGTTCTTCTAGATGGTTTACCCAAACTTTTCTTATCAGCTTTTCTAGTATCTTACTTAAAACACTGGTCAGTGATACTGGTCAGTAGTTGAGAGGATTCTGTCTATTCCCTTTCTTGAATAGGGGAAGAATGTTTGCTTTCTTCCCAATATCAGGTAGTTTATCTTGACCTAAGGATTCCTTGAATATTAAATACAATGGTCTGCTCAACTCTTCTGCACATTCATGTAGTACCCAACCTGAAATTTCGTCAGGACCATTTGCTTTTCCTTTGTCTGATTTGCTTAACCCCTAAACCGCGGGCTTGTTTTGCTTTGACTTGCAGCTTCCGCATGCATATTCACGCTCTGACAGACTCTCTAAAAATACTTGCCAAAAACCAGTTATTAGTCCTAGAATATTAAAATTATATATGCATATGGCACATACCTTCAGCTTTCTCCTCGGATGTTTGTTGAGCCTTCGTCGAGTACCGTAGGACTTGTGGAGACCTCTGAAGTTGGGTAATGAACTCTCCACTTTACACTTCCCGACAACCCGTAATATGATTACCACGGCCTGATATTATCACTAGAAAAACTATTCTACGATTCTCAAATAGTTTGGAATTCATACTCCAAAAAAAAAAAAAAAAACGTGAAAGCAATGAAAATTATGAGCGCATATGACCTTCCCACTTGCGATCGTTCGCCGCTGGAGTTCTGTCATTTATTATTCATGAAACGCCTCACACTTTATATTTCTATTACTATAGAACACTTATATATATCTACAGTCTTTATCCATAAGTTTCCTTCAGTAATAGTAGTTTATTGTCACTCTAGGCATTCAATTTCTCAGTAAAATACGTAGCATTCACTTTCTCGTCCTGTATACTGGCATTGAGAGTGAATGTCACAACTTCTCTATCATAACTCATAGTATTCATACATGCTAGAGTGAAACTTTCACTTTCATTTCTCCTAGTATATATACTCGTATTCTTATAATACTGCTCATTTACATTTCTATTTACATTCTCTATTTTATTTACATTATTTACATTTCTATTTTATTTACACTGTGTTAGGCACTGTCACTTGCAGTAACTTATAAAACTATTTTCCACTGTTCACCTATATTTACATTCATTGCTTTCACTTGCTGTTTACACATTATTTACATTTCCACTTGCACTGTTTTACTCACCAGAAAGATCATAGTCACTCTCTATCATATGTCAGCCCTTTACCTCTTTCCACACGAGGTTTAGTAGGGGGTAGGGGTCACAGGGCCCTTTGCATGGGGCTAAAAACCGGCGGAATTTGACAGGCGCGAATCCGACGTACTTTCAACTTGAAAGACGACAGTAAACTGATACTGGTGGCCTCCCTAGGGGGAGTGCAATATTGCCAACATCAGCCTCGTGACGGCTGCTAATATATAGCTATGAAACGATTGGCAGGAAATCTAGACAATACATGATAAATTAGGTAGTTCCAGGTGAATGTAAATATCACTCAGGCTTCTCCCTTCCCTCGTTATATATATTTTTATTACGAGAATAGATTATACGGCATATTTCAAAGGGAAATAAACAGCGAAAATTAACGAACGAGTGCACGTGAGGTGTTGTCAGGTGATAATTAGGCAATTCCCGGTGTATGGCACTCTCACTTACCTTATTTCTTTTTGCATATATTATTTGGTATAAGAATAGGGCATAGGGCTTATTTCAATGGATGAAATCAGTGGAAAATTCCAGGGAAGATTTACTTAGCGTAGCATGGCCGGAAAAGGCGAGAGGAGAGAGTAATGGAGGGGAGGTAGGGAGGGGAGTCAAGAACGAGGAGAAATGGCTAAATTGTCAAGAATGGTTGGGAGTACAGATGAGATTAGTAGTGCTGACTAGTGTTGGACATTGGCAGTACCGACAGATGATACAAGCCACCACTTGAAAGCCCGGGCGAATTCAAAATAACACAAAATCACAAAAGTGACCCCCCGCGGTATGATCCCTTGCTCCCAAGTATCACGAAAGTGATGCCCCGCAGTTAAGGGGTTAACTCTTCCTGTACTTTTTCTTCAGATATTTGTATATCTGGTACTACGTGTGGGCATGCATGTTCCATATCATCTCTTTCAAAATTATTTTTTTGTGTAAAAACTGATTGGAAGTTTTAATTTAGTGCTTCACAAACATCTTTCTCTTGTGTATAGATGATCCCCTAATCCGTAATGGTCTGTATTCAACTTTGGTTTTGCTTCAGATGTAACTGTAAATTAGCTTAGGTTCATCACAACTTTTATTTATAATGTCTTCCTCAAAACGTTCTCTGAGCCTCCCTCCTTATCTTTGTATAAACATTTCTTGTCCATTAATAGATGTTATATGCCCTCTCACTATAGTGTCATCTGTATCTATTCCACAGCAAGTCTCTTTTTTCTTTTGATTTTTTACATTCTGTGTTAACTCGCTGCATCCTGACCGATTTTTCACCACTGACCCCCCCTAATCCCGGCAGATTTTCAATTGTTTTTTTTCCCTAAAACCTCCACTTTGTATAATAAATGTTGGAAAATGCCCCCAAAAGTGCTCACCTGAGCTTTGAAGTGGTCTAAAATGATGACCCTTTAAACACTTGGTACTGTATTCTCTGGAGCCATGCTGCGAGTCTTGTTTTTTCTATGTAGCAGTAACTATTGCAAATCACTCAGAATAGGTTGATATTTGCTCATTTGGTACGAATTTACATGCAGTACAAGAATATATTTGTTTTCACACAGTAATATAGGCGATATAAGTGTTGTTTCATTCACTGAACATATCAGCATAGAGCACCTTCCTTGATGACATTACCTCCTCATCACTTTTGCTCATTTCTTGTTGTGGCAGCACATAATCTTTGTCCTCCACATTGTCATCGATTGGGGAATCATTCTTGCCTTTGGTGCAACATGTCTTTACTGCTCAGGTCACTGCTAGAAGTTGAGTTGCCGAAACAATGGCGTGCAGGGGGGGGGGGAGGTCACGCAGGGTAAGACAGTGTCCACCCTGGCAGCTAGTACAGGAAGGTGTCCCACGTATACGTACCAAAAATCATGCGCATAATTTGAAAATTGTGGTAATAATGGACCATGCAGTTGCAAAATGTATGGATATGTTATCAGGATTCAATGTGAAAAAATGTTGCAACGTATCCGTAAGTTATTAGGATGCCTCAGGTTAAACCATTTCTTTATTTTCATTTCTGTTTCTTTATGCTGAGGGATGTAAATTTGGACTCCTATTTCATAAACATCCACAGAAATTTTTATATATAACATTTAAATCCTCTGAGCTCCTTTTTACAATCGATTTCTAAGAAGTACTTTTTCAGGTCATGATAGTTGCCTTTTTGTAGTATAGACTCTTTCGCATATGCAATCCTAAAGTTACAATTTAATACTGCATGGCCATTTTTCTTGAATGGAGGGTGAGACATTATATTGTCAAATTTATTTTCTTGTCTAGTAAAGATAAGATCGAGTACTAATGGATCATCAAGCCCTCTTTTTCTGGTGTGTTCCTTTGCATGCTGTGTTAGGAAAAACTCTTGCACAAAATCCAGGAGCTTTTGATCCCAACAGCATTCATGGCTTTTTACATCTAGAGTGTTCCAATTTATATTTGTATTTAAATCTTCAGTGAATATGATTTCATGCTATGTAGTAATGTTCTTAAACTCTGAATTGTACTTTCTACCAGGTCTTCATATTCGTCTTTTTCCCAAGTGTTTGTTTTGGTTGGCTTGTATAAAGTTGCCACAGTTCATTTCCTTTCAGATGTGTTAATCTCCAATGCCATCAGTTAAACTTGTGAAGGTATATCTAGGTTTGTTCCTTTGACTTGTGGATTATTCTTTGTTAAGATTATAATTCCTCCTCTCTTAAACTTCTGTCTTTTCTCCATATATTGCATTTGTCTAAGTTTAGGGTATCGTTTAATATCTTTGGGGGTTACTTTTGTTTCAGTTAAGCAAATAATATGTGGTTCCTTTTATTTGGTATAACCTTCTATCTCTAATATTTTTGACACTATACCATCTACATTTGAGTACATCAACTTAATCATCTTGTTTACATACTTCTCACAACATGAGTCTACTACCTTCCTCCTTTTTATTCCCTGTTGGTTATGAACTAGTTTCATACCAGCAATCCAATTACTTTGTAAAAAAATGTACTCTTCTCTTCCTGTGATCTTCCCTCATTCTTTGCTTTTGCCTCCTCCTCCCTCTTCTTTTTTAGTAATCCCTATTCCTCTTGAGTTAGGCATCTTTTTATCCATACTCTTCCAGATTCCTCTTCTTCCATGAGTTTGTTTGCATTTTTTAGTATTTCTCCCACAGTGTTAAAACTCTGGAAAGTTACTTTCAGGGCCCTTGACTTATTTCTCTCATATTTCCCTAGCCTTTTTTGTTCCTCTATTGTTGCATTGCAAATTTCCTCTGATACTTCCTTCCTTCAATGTGTGTGTGTGTGTGTGTGTGTGTGTGTGTGTGTGTGTGTGTGTGTGTGTGTGTGTGTGTGTGTGTGTGTGTGTGTGTGTGTGTGTGTGTGTGTGTGTGCGTGTGTGTGTGTGTGTGTGTGTGTGTGTGTGTGTGTGTGTGTGTGTGTGTGTGTGTGTGTGTGTTTCATGCCGCGAAGCAATGTGCTATCTTGCGGTCAAGTAATTAACCCGTGGATTGCAAGCCACAGTTCAGGCTGGGTAGTGTCACGTTGCGAGCCACAGCTCAGGCTGTGCTGGCCGTGCATCACCGTTAACTACTCCACCCCTGCCCAAACTTACGCATGTTGCTAGGCAAAGATGGAGAGAGGGAGATTTTTTTCTCTTCACCAGATGATGCCCTGGATGTTTATCAAGTTTATAATAAACAAAAACTTTTTTTTTTTTTTTCATTTCTCCACAACGTAAACTTAAGCATGGCCCTACGCAAAGATGGAGAGAGGGGAGAGGGACATTTTTTTCACCAGATGATGCCTTGAATGATTATCTTCAAGTTTATAATAAACAAAAAATTTAAAAAAATTACTTTTTTCCTCATTTTTTGCACACCACGGAATGGGAAAAAAAAAAAAGTAATAGCGCAATCCACGGGCTAAGGTAGGTGGTTGTAGTTGGGAATGGATAAAAGAAGGAGAAGGAAGGTAGGAGGTTTAGAACTGTGTCCAAACACCAGACCATTCATGGTTTCCTGGCCACGGCATCGACAAGGCTTGGATACTTTCTTTGGATCACGACTGAACATTACACAGGAGGCACTGAGCGGGGTTTGTTCAGCGTAGAAACTGTTATTGTTATTCATCAGCTTTGAGCAGCTGGAGGTGCGGTTGAAAAACACACCCTCATTTTAACAGTCAAATGTCACAGAGAATCATAGTTTATTTTACAAAATGAATGTCACTGGCACTGATATACAATTATGTGTGTAATGATGCAAAAACTATTGGAAAGTGATGCATAGTTTTTTAACCAGTCGTGTGTAGCTGAAATAACTGGTGGGTAGGGGAGAACATGAATTGCTGCAAATTCGACATTTTTAACACAATTCCGACATTTGAAATTTAAATAGATGACTATAACTTGGTACCATTGGCACTTGTGCTAGATTGCGCATTCCCCATGGATTCAGCCATTCTGCTGCAATTGCGAGGTGACTGAAATTATCACGTGTAGGGCAAACACTAAGATTCGCCTCCCGACTGGCCCCAAATCTGCTCTGCCCATGACTGCCTACTGACCGCGTCAGGACTGCTGCACAACCGGTCGTGATGTCCTCAAGAATGTGACATGATCACAAGGTGACTGCAAGGCAACGGAGCTACAAGTCTTCCAATATGAAATCTAACGAACTTATTCAGCCACAACCGTGACACGACCGCCCACGAACACAAGACGACTGTGACACGTTTGGGGAATGCACCCCAACCCCCCCACAACACCCCTACGTCTCCCCCACGGCCGACCCATGGGGCAGGGTATCACACCTAGACCACCAATGACACCCAGCAAAGGGCAGGGCATCACACCTAGACCACCAATGACACCCAGTGTGGGGTGGGGCATCACACCTAGACCACCATTGACACCCAGCACATCACCATGGACCTCTCCTGTGTCTAGTCAGTTGATGAGGGACATGCAGTCATAACTGTTTTTTTGTCACCAACAGCATGACGACACGTAGCGACCGTATCACGACGCATCCAATTGAGCTAAAACTGCTTCACGACCGATGTACGACACTCCTGACTGCGACGCAACTGTGACATGACTTTTGGCAAGTCGTGAGGCGGTAACGATATTTTAATGTGCGCGTTAAAAAATCGTAAGGCCCAATGAGTTGTCCCAGCGGCTCATGAGCACACTAAAGAGTCTGGGCTTTGTCAGCAAATCAAGGGACGATCGATGAAAAAATGCGTTACGACCTTAAGTCGCGCCTCGATCGGCCCTTGAGTCGTTTGTGTGTGACAGGCGCTTTACTGTAACTGATGAAGCATTAAACTGCCTTCCAAGGTCCCTGGTCATAAATCTTTTTTTTTTTTACTTTTTTATACTAATTCATTTTATTTCAAATTTTGTGGATATTTTAATATTACTAACTTTCAAACCAGGAAAAAAAAAAAGATACACCTAAGCTAACATTCTTACACCGCTAAACCAGACAAAAAATCGCTAATGTGCACTAACGCCCAAAGACACAAATAGCAAAACCTAACTACAGTAATTTTGCACAGTGCTTATACTTGTGGTTAAAATACCTCGATCAACAGAATACCACTGACTCTTTATATTATGCACCTGCATTATCACCTGTCGACTGTCAGGGGAGGCACATGTATAGTATATTGGGGATATCAATATCTGAAATAGACGCAGAGGAATCACGAACTATGCCAAATACGTCAGCTGTCAGCCACCCTTTGTCCTCCGCCTCTATTCCCTTCACCCTCCTGTCGGGTTCACAAACACGTGAATCCGTACCTGTGCAGTGCACGAGGGAGTCTTGAACCAGCTGTCTGTGTCAAGTGTAATTTTTCTTTAGGGTAACGGCCCGGCGAGGGGACAGGCTAGCAAAACACCACAAGTGTCAAAACCTTTTGTGCTGTAAGAGTGAAATATATGGAAATATTGTTCAACTCGTTATTTCAACTCATTTACCTGTGGCATGTAAGCCCCTGATACAGGATGCATTAAGGCAAAAAAATTAATAAATAACTATATAAATAAAACTACAAAGACTCTTTTATTTCACTGCCAACCAAACGAACAAAGTTTAATTAAGACAAACATATCTGTGCATGGAAATAATACACATGTAGGATTCAGCATACTAGACCATACCCCATCCCATGTAAGGGTAGGAAAAAGAGGCAGGATGATAATGATGATGATGATGAAAGCTTAGTCAGTCTGCTACTGTTTGTTCACTTTAAACTGGCCCAGATTTTATTCATATCGCAGTTTATTTCACGTAGTTCACCGGCAGAAAAATACAATACTATAGCTCTGCATTCAATCCATAGCACTTCATGACTGGCATCGAATTCCAGTGTTAATCTTTTATCACACTTCATTATCAAGAAGTTAGTGTATCTTGCAATACTTTGGTGATAGAAACTCCGTGTACAAACAGCTAGGTGAGGAGTTTATTACAAGCTCACAGTAAAACAGTCTACCCGACCAGGCTGCCTGATATCAACTGATGCAATAACGCCGTCTTCAGGCGTGGGAGAGCATGCTGACCTAGCAAATTTAGTGGGGGCATGTATGCATTGGGGGGAAACATATATACATCGGGGGTAGACATATTGTGGAGGGGGTACACTACTCCCCCGGGTAGCTGAGATGGTGTCTCCTGACACCAGGAGGTAAATGGTGGGTGATTATAGGAGAAAGGCAGGACCGGGGAGGTTTGTACAAGGGATAAGTATGATACAGGGGCAGTAGGGGAGACATGGCCATGTTGAGGGGAGGGAATTAGAACGATATATACAAATGAGATATACAAGGATTAATAGGTACAAATTCAGTAAGGGTCGAAGGTATATATAAACATAATGGGGATTACACAATAATAGTTTGATACATGATAAACAAGGAGTAGATATGAGAGTTCTATTGTTGTTCTTCCTTCATTTTTGTTTTTTTTTGTGGATTTTCTGTAGGACACACTGGCACTGAGTAACGCATGAAAGAAATACCATCATTGTCTAGTAGGCAGAGTGCTGTTCACAGTTTGGTTAATTGTCAGATGGCAATGGTAGTCACGGAATGCGAGGGCACTAAGTACGGGGAGTTTCTACTTCGTGTGTAGGGCGTACTATGCCTGTAGCGACTCTGATTTCCTGGAGTCGACGTTCCATTTTTCTGACACAACAATGCACTGCACAGATGATGAGTAGAAAACCTATGAAAGCGATAACCACAGGGGGAAACACAACTGTCGGATGAACCCATGAACGGCTGAAGGCCAGAGAAAATTGATCCATAATGAAATCACTGTCATTGAGGAAGGTGAGCATGCGCAAGTGAGGGGAGGTGATGGTAATGTTGGCAGATGGTAGGGTTGAAGGCATGTCGATTGGCTGAAAGATGTCATAGGAGTGTTTACGAACAGCTTGGTGATAGCGAGTGGCGTAAGTGATGACGGACTCTGATTTGACGGTACAATAGTCAGGTGCTTTGTAGAGACCACTAGCGGGGACGGAGCGAACGGAAGAACCAGGACACATGTTTGTGACAGAGATGGGAACAGCAAAGAAGAAGTACTGGACATGGTTGAGGTCAGCATGGTGGACCGGGAGGTTAGGAGCTGGGACAAAAGAACAGGCCGAGTAGATGGAATGGTTGCGAACTAAAGCACACTCACAGGGTGTAGCACTGCTAGGGAAGATAGCGAAAAGGTGGGCAGCACAGAGACGAGAGGTCGGAGTAAGGGGGGAACATTGCTGGAGGTCTGTGGAAGAAAGGAAGGCAACGGAAAGATGATCATGGGAGAGGAGGAAATATTCTGAAGGAACAGATACCTGTAACAAGGAGTTGTTGAGGCGGAAAGGGAAGGGAATGATGTGGAAAAGGTTAAAGGTTATGGCAGAACGGAGAGGAATATGGACGACGACGTATGTAGTGAGAAGAGTGGCTTCGAGAACAGGATAATAATATTCAAGGGAGGAGTAAGGGAGGACTGGGGAGAGACCGAAGGTGGAGTGAGCCCATTCCAGGACAGAACAGAGAGCTGAGACAGGTACTAAGTCGGCAGTGACACGTCCATTGATAGCATCGACCAGGATACGAACCAAGGTAGAAACTTGAGACAGGAGAGAGTCAACGGCCAGTTGGAGATTATCCATGTTGAGTTTGAGGTAGAAGAACTGGGAGATAACGTTGAGATCTGAAAGGTGGCGTTGTAAGATATCGGTGAAATTGTTTAGAGTGGACGTGACTTCATTGAGTTGGGTTGTGAGCGTCTGTAACATAGTGTGTTGGATTTTAATGACTCGGTGTTGTGATTCTAGGGCGGAAGCTAAATGAGTGAGATCAGATTTGAAGCCAGAAATGTCACGGGCTGTAGCAACGCCAAACAAGCCACTCAGAATCTCACCACCAAAGTCGAAGAGACCTCGTTTCACACGAGAACCTACCCACGGGTGTCTGAATGGAAAATGTGTCATTGAGCTCAGTGAATCTGTTACTTATGTATTGCAACTGCCAGGAGAGTGGGAGCAAAAGGTTATAGAGATACTCATTCGGGTTGTGTGTCCCCATGAGGGCCATGAGATGGTTCCTGATTCCGTGGAGCTGGTGCGCGTAGGCAGGTAGGGCAATGGCTACGTTGGCCAGGGGCGCAAGATCGTAGCGCAAAGAGGCGATGTCGTCGATAAGCATTACCTCACCTCCCGAGCCGACCAAGGCCCCGGGACGTACTCCACCATCGTCCTGACCTGACCCAGACCCCAGAAGGGTCAGCACTGCCAGCAGGGAGAGCACTAACATCGTACCTATAAAATCAGGGTAGAGTTAATGGGGGAGGTCTTGAAGAGGTTGATGGGCAGAGCGCAGTTTGGACCGATATTGATTGGTTGATGAATGAGCAGGTGGAGATGGAGGCGAAGGAGACTGAGGGATAGGTGGAGACAAGGTAGACTGAAGGATGGGAGGAGGGGAAGAGGGGGCAGGAGGTTGTGTAAGTGACTCTTCCAACACAAGGCCACGGGGTGCTCGCTTTAAGTCATCGACGTGGACCCATCTGGTGTCCCTAGTGGACAGGTCCTGGAGGAGAAATTTGTTGCCTTGTTGAGTGAGGACGTGGTAGGGCCCTGTAAATTTGTCATCCAACTTAGAGGAACGCGTATGGGAATGAGCAAAGACAAGATCGCCTACATTGATAGTGATAGGAGAGGCGGACTTATGTTGGAGCTGCAGCATGTCCTCCTGAGAGGAAGCCAAAGTGGATTGGACATACTGGTGGATTGTCTGGAAGTTGGCCAATATTAGTTTAACATAATCATCCATGTTGTAGATGGGTTCTGGCTTTGAGGATAAGAGAGAGTATGGGAGGTCCTTGTCAAAACCAAAGAGGACGAAGAAGGGAGATTCAGCAATGGATGCATTGATGGAACTATTGATGGAGGATGCCACTTAGGGAATCCAGTCATCCCAGGAAGAACTATGGGAGCCTAGATGTCTGAGACACTCTAAGATTTTTCCGTTGTGGCGTTCTACAAGGCCATTGGAAGCCGGATGGTTAGGCACGACATTGCACTTACTGATATGAAAGTGGCGACAGATCTCATCTAGAAGGCTATTGTTGAACTCTGTACCGTTGTCAGTAAGAATGGTATGAGGGGTACTGAATGGGCAAATTACGTGATCTACAAGGGCACGTGCAACGCTCTTCGCGGTCTTGTCGGAGAGGGGTACGAGGACACAGTAGCGGGAGAAGTGGTCGACCGCTACGAACAAGTACTCAGCGCCAGATTCTGTGAGAGGTAGTTTTAAGAGATCGATTGAGACAGTTTCCCATGGTCGTGATGGGATTGGGTATGGTAAGAGAGGTGCTGGTAAGCCGGTTGATCCTTTGTGGTGGTGGCAGGAGAGGGAAGAGTCACAGTGGGCATTGATATCGCGGCACATGGTTGGCCAATAGTATTTGAGACGTGCTTGGCGCAAGCATCGGTCTTTACCTGGATGGGAAGCTTGAGGAGTATTATGAACAATATGAAGAACCTTTGGTATCAGGGCAGTGGGGACAACAAGTTGGTGTACTTCGCGATTGGGCATATCTTTGCCTGTTAGCAGTGTTTTCCTGTACAAGAGATCATCATCTAGCATGAACTCATCTAGTGATACTGGCAGAGTAGGTAAGGTCGAGGCATCGCCAGATTCTAGGAAATAAATGACTTTGGACCACATGGGGTCTTGGCGTTGAAAGTTTCGAACAACGTCTGACGTTAGTGTAGTGTTTTCAGTTACTTCAGGCTGCAGTGATGTTATAGCTGCTGCTACGTGACGTGAGAGTGCGTCTGCGACTACATTCAACTTGCCTGGTACATATTGAAAAGTGGGATTAAAGTCCTGGATGATGACAGACCATCTAGCTAGTCTACCTGTTAGGTTGCGATTCTTGAACAAATCACATAGTGGAAGGTGGTCTGTTTGGATATGCACTGGATAACCATAGACTATATCTCTGAAATGTTTCAAGGACCAGATTACCGCTAGCACTTCGAGATCTGTGACACTGTAGTAACATTCAGCGGTTGTAAGGGTGCGACTAGCATACGCTATTACGCGCTTCCTTGATGCTTCATCAACTTGCATCAAAACGGCACCAAGTCCAGTGCCTGAGGCGTCTGTGCAGAGAAGGAAAGGTGTGGTATAATCAGGGAATGCTAGAATACAGGCATTTACAAGAGCTGTCTTTAGCTTTTGGAAAGCCTGTGACTGGTCGTTAGTCCAAACAAAGGGCACATTCAGCTTGAGTAAGTGGGTCAGAGGAGCGGCGATCTGTGCATAATTCCTGATATAGCGACGATAATAGCCACTGAGGCCCAGGAAACTTCGTACAGCGTCGGTAGTGGTAGGTTCTGGGAAGTTAATGATCGCCTTAGTTTTATCCTCATTAGTATGAATGCCTTGTGCATCTACGACATGGCCTAGGAATTTGATTTTCTTTCGCAGGAAGTCACATTTACTGAGATTGATTTTCAGGCCTGCGAGCTGGAGGCGTTCAAAGACTTGCTGGAGTTTGGTAAAATGATCAGGGATGGATTTACTCACAACAATGATATCATCTAGGTAAGCAAAAAGAGAGTGTCCCATCATACCGCTGAAGACTGAATGGATAAGTCGCATGAACACGGAAGGAGCATTTCTCAGACCAAAAGGGAGTTTCTTAAACTGAAAATGTCCGGAAGGGGTGCTAAAGCCTGTAACTGGGCGAGAGGACTTTTCCATTTCGACCTGCCAGTACCCGCTGAGGAGGTCTAAAGATGAAAAGACTACGTTATTTTCACCAAGGGATTCTAGCAAATCAGTGAGGACAGGTAACGGGAAACAGTCTGGAACGGTGACAGAATTGACCTTATGATAGTCGACAGTATGGATCAGTTGGGTCAAGGATTGTGTGGGTAAAGTTGAAAGTTGGAATACAAATGTGGGCGATTGTGTGTGTGTATGCGCCAACGCAAGATCGTGCTAGAAGAGTGAGAGAAGAGTTCTGGACAAATGTGGAAGTGTGCATGGAAAAGTTTGGAAGGAATGAGAGAGTGTTTTTGATCGGTGATATGAATGGTAAAGTTGGTAATGTGAAGGTGGATGGAATAGTTGGTGAGTGGGGTGTGCCTGCTGAGATAGATGAGAATGGGAGTGCGTTAGTGGACATTTGTGCTGGGAGGGGGTTGGTAATAGCCAATACCCTCTTCAGGCATAAAATGATCCACAGGTATACATGGCGAGTGATGAGAAGGGTGGGTGGTGAACTGAATGAAAGGAAGGCAATGATTGATTATGTGTGTGTGGATGAAAGGATGCGAAGATGTGTAAAGGATGCAAGAGTGTATAGAGGTTGGGGGAGTGGACTTTCTGACCACTACTTGGTGGTGGCCAGAATTAGGATGCAAGTAAGATGGAGGAATAGAAGAAGGGAAAGACGAGAGGAAGGAGTAGTTGCAAGGAGAGTGGAAAGGTTACAAGAGGATGAGAAAAAGGCAGAGTATAAGAGAGAAGTGGAGGAACGATTGGGCAAATATGAATTGGAGCAGATGGGAGACGTGGAAGGTGTGTGTAAGATATTTACAGAAGAAATTTGTGCAGCATGTGATGTGGTGTGTGGAAGGAAGAGAAGACGGAGGGGGGTGCAAGGAACAGCGTGGTGGACTGAAGAGGTGAAACAGGCTGTGGCACAAAAGAAGAAAGCATACAATGAATGGATGAGAAATAGGGGCGTGGAAGAAGCTGAGAGGCGGAAGAGAGAGTTATATGTGGAAAGGAAGAGAGAGGTGAAAAGATTAGTAAGAGAGAGTAAGAAGAGAGTGGATGAGGAATTTGGAAGGAATTTGAGTGTAAAGTGGAGGGACTGTAAGAAAATGTTCTGGAGAGAAGTGAAAAGAGTAAGACAGGGTGGAAGTGAAGTTAGCAGGGGAGTGAAAGATAAACATGGTAGATTACTAGTGGAGAAGGGAGAAAAAGTGAGCAGATGAAGAGAACACTTTAAGGAATTGTTGAACGTAGAGGATGGAAGTAATGCGAGTATAAGTGGCTGGGGAATGGCTGGGAGAAGGAGGGAGGTGAGAAGACAGGAAGAAATCAGTAGGATAGAGGTTGTGGAAGCAATGAAGAAAGTTAAATCGGGGAAAGCCCCAGGAATTGATGGAGTGTGTGGTGAGATGCTGAAGCATGGGGGAGAGATAGTAGTAGAATGGATGTGGAAGATGTGCAGATTGGCCTGGGAGGAAGGTAGAGTCCCGGAGGATTGGAAGTCAGGTATAATTATTCCCTTGTACAAAGGAAAAGGGCAAAAAGAAGTGTGTGGTAATCATAGGGGCATTTGTCTTCTTAGTATAATAGGAAAAGTGTATGGTAGGATACTTATAGACAGAGTTAGAGAAAGAACAGAGAAATTAGTTGGAGAAGAACAGGGAGGCTTTAGGAAGGGAAGAGGTTGTGTAGATCAGATATTCATTCTTAGATCTTTAGTGGAAAAGTTTCTAGAGAAGGGAAAGAAGTTGTATGCGGCTTTCATGGATTTGGAGAAAGCATATGACAGGGTGGATAGACAAGGATTGTGGAAAGTGTTAAGAATATATGGAGTAGATGGGAAGTTGTTGAATGCTGTGAAGAGTATGTACGATGGTGCGAAGGCTGCAGTGCGTGTGGATGGTGAACTAAGTGAATTTTTCTCTTTGAAAGTTGGTTTGAAACAGGGATGTGTCATGTCGCCATGGTTGTTCAATCTGTACATGGATGGGGTAATAAAAGAGGTACAAGGTAGGGTAGTGGATGTTGGAGTGGCCCTGGTGAGAGAGGATAGTGTTTGGAAACTCCCTGTACTGTTGTTTGCAGATGATACTGTGTTGTTGAGTGAAGACGAAGGGGAGCTGCAAGGCTTGGTGGATGAGTTTGAGAGAGTGTGTAAGAAACGGAACCTAAAGGTGAATGTAGGGAAGAGTAAAGTGATGGTCTTTGAGAGAGGTGAAGTCAGTGAATGTATAGCGAGGTTGGATGGTGAGGAATTGGAAAATGTGAGTACGTTTAAGTATTTGGGTAGTGTGATGAGTAAGGATGGAGGTTTGGAGGGTGAAGTGCTTGAAAGGGTACAGCAGGGAAGAAAGGTTGCTGGTTCCTTGAAAGCAGTGATAAGAAACAGGGAAGTGAGCATGGAAGTAAAAAAGTTACTACATGACAGTATTGTGATACCAACTCTAACGTACGGAAGTGAAGCTTGGACATTGTTGGAAGGACACAAGTCAAGAGTGAGAGCAGTGGAAATGAGTTATTTAAGAGGAGCCTGTGGAGTCACGTGGAGAGACAGGCTGACGAATGAGGATATAAAGGAGCGTTGTGGTGTTGATGTGGATGTGATAGGAAGCGTTGTGAGGAACACACTGAGGTGGTTTGGCCATGTGGAGAGGATGGAGGGTGAAAGACTGACGAAGAGAGTGTATGTGAGTGAGGTGGAGGGTGGAAGAGGGAGGGGGAGACCGAGGATGAGATGGAGGGATGGGGTGGAGAGGTATATGAGAGAGGGGGGTGTGAGTTGGGAGCAGGGTAGTGAAATGGCAGGGGACAGGGCGACTTGGAGGCGATTTGTTTGTGGCCACCCCAAACGGGATTGAGGCGTCTGGCAATAGATAGATAGATAGATAGATAGTCGACTACTGGTCTAAAGTTGCCGTCCTTCTTTGGTACTAAGAAAAGTGGGCTTTTCCATGGACTGACGGAGGGTTCAATAATGTCCTGGTCTAACATGTTCTGTACCATTTGATCTGTTTGCTTTCTCTGGCTGTGAGGCAATCGATACGCTGCTATGTAAATCGGCTGAGTTCCTGGGAGTAGTTCAATCGTATGTTTGACAAGGTCTGTTCTACCCATCGGTTCACCGGGTAAGGCAACCACGTTTCTGTACGAGGTCAGAAGGTCGAGGAGTTGAGGCGTATGTTCTGGGAAATCTGTGCAGGTGAGATGTGAGAGCATATCGGGTGAATGCGTCGGCGCAGATCCCGTAGAGTTAATAGTACATACACCGATTGGCGTATCATCAGTCTGAATAGTAGGAATTGAGGAATCCTGGCACACCTTTACGGCCGCTGGGTATACTAGGAAGTCTCCAATCTTTACACCACTTTTAAGTTTTAGTGGAGCATTTGTGACATTGAGCAAGTACAGGTAGCATAAACTGTCCTCTAAGACTGTACACCACGCTGGCTCATAAGTCAAGCCATTCACACAACACGTCTCAGGTAGGGTTAGTACATCCACTCCTTCTGTCGCACCGGCAACACAAACAGAAACTTTGGTGAACTCATGCGGTAACAAAATTGTGCACGTATTCGTTACTGCACGTTCCGTCTCTGCGTGTTGGAGATCATTCAGACTGTGTGAGGTAGGTAACAGACATGTCTGAGTCAGCGATAGTGTTGTCGGAAGAGGATGTAAGAGCCATGTTCGAGGGCTGAGATGATGTATCAGGAGACATTGAGGAATTTATGTCCTTGCTCGCAGTCAGTAAAGGAATGATCTCTGTATTCTCAGATGATGAGAGTGGTGGTTTGGGCTGGGTTGGACTTTTTGGTAGTGATAGGGACAGAAGTAATTGAAGGACTGATTTGATCGTAAGAACAGGACGGGGACATTCCATAGTGGAAACTGGGAATCCAGTAATGTCTATACTACCACAAGCAGGTAATAATGCAATGGAATGTTGTGCCATGGTGGAGAAACCAATAAGGGCATCTGCGGGATACTGCAAGTCATTAGTGACATGAAATTCAATGAGGATAGGGGGCAAACCTCTGTGGAGTTTGACTTCAAGGGTGACTCTTCCCTTAACCTTAAACTCTGAGCCGTTAACACCACATAGGCGAATGTCTGGTGGTTCTAGGAAACTGACGTGGTTGTGATGGCGATGAATAATTTGTAAGGAATTTTCGGAGATGAGATTTACTATAGATCCTGTGTCCAAGAAGAATGACGTTGGTATGTCATGACTGCTTCCAAGAATGACTAAACCCGAGGATGTTATGCGACCTACATGGCGGATGGGGAGTTGGGTTTCTGGTTCTACGTGATATTGGTCCGATACGGGCGCGGTGCTTCCCTCGACTGTGGGCGGTTGAGGTAACGACATTCCTCAGTGGTGTGAGTCGTGCTTGATTTGTGGTATTTGCAGTGTGGACGACGTGAGCGGGAAGGCGTACGCTGTCTGGTTTGGGAGTGAGGACGTCTGTATGTACGGTCGCAACTGGATGCTCGATGTCCAGGATGACCACAGTACCAGCAAAGAATCGAAGATTGTCTGTTCCGTCGGGCGCTAGATTGATCACGACCTGCGGTAGGAGAGCGATGTGTGGCAGGTCTGCCGCGTGTGGTGGGACGGGAGCGAGATTGGTCTGGGGTAGTGGAGGTGTGACAGACTGAGGAGGCCAAGGGTTGGGTGGTGCCCTGACGCATGTAGTTCGAACCTGTTCTTTCATGAATGGCTTTAGTGAGCTGAATAATTTTATCTCCTGGATTGAAACCGATTTCCAAGGCGAGCTCTCGCTGTTTAGGGGTAAGCCAGTGAAGGAATCTGAGGTAACCAATTAAGTCAGCAAAGTTGGTGAGTGAAAGCATTGGAACGCCATTCTTGTCTTCTAACCATTTCGTGCCTACCAGTAATTGGAGCATCTCGCTACTAGTTGCTTTCGTGGCGGCGGCAGCTTCGTGGAGCTTGGCATATTGCGCTGGGACGCGCAAGTCCTCATCTAGTTGGTTTAGGAGATTAATGAATCCCATGAGAGACGCGGAATTTGAATGCTGGCAACAAAGGCTGATGAGTTCCGTACGAAAATCAGCAAAGGTACGAATGCTATTGAAATGTCCTGCACGGATCGCGGATCCGATGTCTGATTTACCGTGATGCAAGCAACCGAGAAGGTAAGCTACTTTGAGCGATTCCTCGGTAATTTGTCTATTATTTATTTCGGTTTCGACTTCCCTGAGGAATTCATAGATAGACCAAGTTGGGTCCTGGCCGGTAAATTTGGGACGATTGGCATCGTCGAGATAGATAGACTGTGGAGGGTTGGCCATAGCTGGAAGTGCAGAAGTGGCGGGAGGAGAGGTGTGGGAGAGAGAGAAGGCAGTGGCAGTTAAGGGCGAGGAAGACGGGGTATGAAGGGAGGCAGGAGAAGTAACGACAGTGGAAGGAGTAGAGGAAGAAGAAGGGAGAGGAGAGGCAGGAGTAGAGGAGGAAGTATCTGGATTTACGAGGGTAGGACGGGTAGTAAGTGATTCTGCGGGAAGTGAAACGGGAGTCTCAGGTACAGGGCGGTGGTACTCTTTGCCACTTCGTAAATGAGTGATTGTGCTAGAGTCGGCAGACGGGGTATGAGCAGGTGATGTTTCCGGGTCGAGAGGGCTGGTGGTAAGTGGTTGACATGGAAAGTATGACATTTAATGCGGCAGTGGAAGATGAAAGGCTGAAGATGGATACGTAGGTGGAAATGTATAAATAACAATGAGAGAATGGAATACACTAGGTATGAAAATGAATGAAGGTGCAGGCATGAATGGTTTAAACAAAATGCGAAGGATGAGATGGATAATAAATAACATAGGTGAAGATGAAAACGGGGTAATGGAAATGAGATGGAATATTTACAATAACCAATCTGTAGAGAAAATCGAGGATAATCTCTATAGAAAGGAAAGATATACTATAGTTACACAGTAGAAACGGGAGTGTCGAGATGTATGATGTGCAGGGTGGCTGGGCGTAGCTGGGCTGGGGCGGGGCGGGGCGGGGCGGGGCGACGGGGCGGGGCTGGGCGGGGCTGGTCTGCGGGGTAGAGACAGCTGGGCGGAGAGGAGAGGAGACGCCGCGATGAATCACCGACAGGGAGTGGCGGTCTTAGGAGGCTCCGTAATGCAGACCAGATGCGGGCGACGGCGGAGGCCGGTGGTGGGTGGTGAGGCAGATGGCGGCGCAAGGCAGGTGTAGAGTTGGTGAGGTGCAAATGCAGAGAATGGTGGTGGGCAGGCAGCGGGTAGACAGTGATAAGTGGCACCGTGGGGGCAGGAGCTATGATGAGTCCGGAACAGGTGCTGGGAACAGGTGCAACAGGTGCGTAGGTCGGCGACGGTGACACTTGCGGTCAGGAACAAGGCGTATGGGTGCGGTTGTTTGAGAGGTGAGCACTGGTGAGAAAAATGGTACACTCGAAAAGCACAGCCAAGGTATAGAGGCACGGAGGAAGGGGCGAGGCTGGCAGATGCGAGACGTCGTGTATCTTGTTGTATCACTAAAAATCCAAGGAGGCGGTCAGAATGTGATGGTTCGAAACACCGCTGCTACCAAATGTAACTTGCAATACTTTGGTGATAGAAACTCCGTGTACAAACAGCTAGGTGAAGAGTTTATTACAAGCTCACAGTAAAACAGTCTACCCGACCAGGCTGCCTGATATCAACTGATGCAATAACGCCGTCTTCAGGCGTGGGGAGAGCATGCTGACCTAGCAAATTTAGTGGGGGCATGTATGCATTGGGGGGAACATCGATACATCGGGGGTAGACATATTGTGGAGGGGGTACATTAGGAATGGCTTTTTTTTTTTTTTTTTTTTTTGTACCCTGCGTAAGAAGTGAATTATTTCGTTAAAATCCAAGCATAAAAACTCGCAGGAAAAACAATCAGGAATGTGTTGGGAAATCATCATTAAAATCCGAACCTGCCCAATTAACGAGAATGTGTTCTTCTTACACCCACTATGGTAAACAGAATGGTGAGCTGCTAAAGAAAATGTCTTTAAGCGTATACAAAGGTTACTCACAAACCGTCTTCCACCTACATCCCCCACATTACAATTGATCAAAGGGGGTAACAACATGCAGATAAATTTATACTTAACTTACTAAAGAACACACACACACACACACACACACACACACACACACACACACACACACACACACACACACACACACACACACACAAATCCGGCTCCTTGAACCTCCCACTTTTAGACACCTTGCATAATACGCGGCGAATAGGTATTTTTGTATCATCCCTATCTACGACACCCACTGACCGTAGAGGAACCCGAACGAGAAAATATACAGTTTCCAAACACTCACTCCACCACCTTCAATCCCGGCGAGAATAGGTAAAGCAAAGGCCCATATTCTAGTCTATGAAGCATCCTAACACCCTTCTTCAAAGCGATTCATATAATTTATTACACCTTACTTCCTTCTGCGTGTTGTGTATATCCTTCTAACATGGCTTCAATTTACATAACCAACGTACAAAATGATAGTAACCAGCCATATTAAAAAATAAATTGCTTAGGAAGAGATGCTGGGGAACCGCCTTAACCGACGAGAATATGGACCTACGACGCATTGGTGTGGTGCAGGCGGAGACAGTCAATTATGTGTGTGTGTGTGTGTGTGTGTGTGTGTGTGTGTGTGTGTGTCTCTCTCTCTCTCTCTCTCTCTCTCTCTCTCTCTCCAAATATTCAGTATTGTGAAGTTCCCCAAATTAACCCTCTTCAGTATGTCTCGTGGACACTCTTTTTCTCGTTTATTTTTTTATTCATCTGTGTATCTTGCAGTGTTATGCTGCATCATCTGCTAATTTACGCTTTTCTGATGATACACATCAGTAACTCCTTTGAGGGCTGACCTCGAGGAATCAGGATACGAGTTTGTCCCCAGCAATTGATTACTTACAGGAACGGAGGGCCAGTACTGACACATAAGCAACTATCCGAATCAGAATGTAATGCCTGAAACGAAGATTGGCAAAGTCAGGGAGGTGAGAGGAAGGAAAAAAAAAAAAAGCAGGATTACACTCAGCCATGTAGCTATTTAATCAAGAAGAGTACAATTTGCCTACCTAGCTACGCAGGCCTTTATTTATTTATTCATTTATTTTTTTACGGCTTATTACAAACATGACTGACACTGAAATACTTCTGAACTGGATCGGGTTGGACAGTTTCTTGGGAGCAGACTAGGTCGGAGTCTTGGTGAGGACACATTGCTGAGTGTTTTTGTAGCTCAGTACGACGTAAGTTTGGATGACATGTTGTCGTTGGTGCCAAAGTTGTAACTGTCTGTTATTGTGTCCTAAGACAAGATCCAGCCTTTTATTCTTACCGATATTAACTAGCTTTATAAACATAAAAGACTGAGACAAAAGGATTCCCTCCACAATGACAGGACTCGGAAAACATAGCCATTTCACACTTACATACGAGTGTTATCATAAGCCTGTCACAAGGAAGCCATTAACTAAGAGGGAATGACTAACAACGGTGTGATGGGTGAATCTCCCGACATAGCTACGGTTGGCAGTTCGAGCCCGCACCAGGGTGGCGTATTTCTGGTGAGAGACTTAGCGGCCTCGCCAAGGATCTCTCTTTGCCCTGCATGGTTATAGTCCATTGGTCCTAGCTAGGGGGATTCACCCTTCACACTTGTGTTAATCATTCCCCTATAATCTACAGCAAAGTGATGTGTTTGCATGAGCCTCTCCCAAAGTGAATCCTATCACTTTTATTTACGGTGACGATTTTTATAATATAATCTGGCTATAGGCAAATGTTTTAGCCAGCAGCTAGAGGTCCTCCCGCTGTGGATGGTGTAAATAAGATTCTGGACTTAAAAGAAAAATAAGAGTCTAAAGATAAAATTCAATGTGTTCTTCGGAGCTTTACGAAAATTTTTATAATTTCATAATAAGCCAGTGTTAATATTGCATGATGCCTGGTGACCCAAATGTGGGTAATACTATGAATATTTATGTTGTAAGATGTATTGGCGTAAATAGTACAACTGGCCGCGTAAAAGTATCCAGTAAATCACTTTTAGCATGATGATGACCAGTGTGTTTATATTGATAGTTACTTATTTATTTTTGTCACCACCAGACATTATATAAAGCTTAAGAATTTTCCTTTGTAGTGAAGGAGGTGCTTGGGGACGGGTATTGTTTTCACTCAATTTGTCTGTCTGTTTGTGTGTCTGTTAACAATTTTACGCAAAAACTGCTGGTGCAATGTTGATTAAAATTACATGGATGATGGACTATGACCTTCTGATCACCAGATTAAATACTGGGCCAGCTTGGGTCACGGCCCAGGCTGTAGGTAAGGAAAATGTAAAAAAAAAAAAATCATTTTTTTCGCCATCTTTACCTTTACCTTTACCGACGTGCCGGTCATGTGACGTTAGCGGCAATGGAGCGCCATCTTCCTCTATCCTCAGCTATCCTCATTAACTCCACATTGCTGATTCTTTCTTGTAAATCGCTTCTTATACAATCCATATACTTTAATCGTTGTCTTCCTCTTGCTCTTCTTCCGTCTATTCTTCCATGTAAGCAGTCATCTTTAAGTTCTTTTACTCTTATAACATGTCCCCTAAATTCCATCTGTCTTTTCCTTATAGCCTTCATGATTTCTCTTTCCACTCCTGCACCTCTCAGAAATTCTTCATTTCTTACTTTTTCTATCCATAATACTCGCATCATTCTTCTCAAAAACCATCATTCCATCCAAATTCGTCATAACGACATGAAACGAAGACCTAAAGGTGCTTCTTTCAAATCTGCAACCCATATCATGCCTCATTATATCATGGGTATCAACCCCTAGTTAGCGGTAGGGGGGTCAGTGTCAACTGGGTAGGGCTTAAAGTTTCAAATGGCCATAAAATCGTCAATGTTCACCCGATTTACAAGAATAAAATCGATATGTGATAACTTTGACTAGATATCCTGTTGTGTTTATACGTCAGCACTAAAATGACTGCCGGGGACGGGATTGCTATGTCTTGGCACCGCTTCTTGTTTATTATAATTCTTTTCTTCATCCAAAGTCGCAACTCGGGACAGCTATATGGTTTTATTTCACAGTATCGTCTAATAGCAGCAAAAGCCTGTGCTGGATAAAAATTTTTAATCAAGGCCAGGACATCACTGATTTTTTTTCCCTCTAGGCTTGAGATAGTCTTTCGTCGTAGCAGTTTCATTAGTAGAGAAGTTAACAAATTGCATATAATCTCCCAAGTTTTAATAGGGTCTTCAAAGCCGAGCAAGACGTATCAGGGATTATAAAAACTAAGACGGAGAAAAAAAAAAAAACATTCGTGTTAAAGAGATTATCAGAGTGAGTAAGCAAGTCTGAGGCCTGTATTCTCGTCTGTTAAGGAAGCTTCCTAACACCGTTTCCAAAGTGATTTATTTTATTATCATAACACCTTACTGTCCTCTTTTCCTGTGTAAAACAAGTCCTTCAAATATCGCCATATTCAGCATTATTAACGTACAAATTGATATTAACCAGACGTCTCTAAAATTAAATCGCTACGGAAGAGTAGTTTGGGTGCTTCCTCAACTAACGACAATAAGGACCTAGGAGCTGTATTTTCGTCGTCTTAGGTCGTAACAGCTATCCCTTAACGGCTTCTCTCTCTCTCTCTCTCTCTCTCTCTCTCTCTCTCTCTCTCTCTCTCTCTCTCTCTCTCTCTCTCTCGCTCTCTCTCTCTGTCGTATCCTCCTCTCTCTACTTACCCGTGGTATGTTTCGTACTCAGTCTCGCCAAGTTCGGTGAATGGCTGCCACTAATGGGTATTGGTAGCGTGTGACAGTAGCAGCGGAGAGTGTGGAGACAAGCTCAGAAGGGACCTGTAACCTCGTAGGTTAGGACAACAAGATATTAAATACTCCTTTCTGCCCCAGACTCCCTCCTGTACTTCCCAAAAATTAACAGTTAAACACTAAGGTTACAAAACACAGGAACAATTTTTACTTTAATTTTTAACAATCTGCTACAAAGTATTTACACTACTTTAGAACAAATTACACAGTTATAACATTTATTTATTATCCCGAGTCTCATCTCGACACAAGGGAAATTTCAATCACTTATTTACGACTTGACAGCAAGAAAGTACTTGACATGATAGCCATATATGGCTTCAGTCTACTTATTTAAAGACTAGTCGACCATCCATGCGTGACAAAGGTTCACTTAAACGTTATAGTTCTGACTCTAAGTTAACTCTACTACTTAATTAATATTCGTCACGACCTGGAGCATACGCATCAAATAATATTGCTGGTTTTTCCGAGTAGAGACTGCCGGTACTTTACTTTACTCTAACGGCACTTATATACTTTGCGTTACATTCCCGCAAGACAATTCTTCACTACTTCTACTCACCAGTACCGCGAAGCCCGTGATCGTGGCTGTTCTGGCCGTCTGTCCCAGCTGAACACAAGACAATCCTGTGTGACTGCCAAACCTTCTCTAGCCCCATCTCTCTCATGAGCGTGCTTATAAACACCTCTCATACGGACACTGAGTCACTAATACACCATACTCCATCCCAGTATACACCCTCGTTCTTACGCACTGGCACACCATTATGAGTGAGAGTTCACAGATGACAACCACCCCGGGGATCCCCCATGGTACCTCGAATACCGGTACATTAGCCTCTGACCCCTGGGCCCTCGAGAGCTATGATTAATGTGCATCTTGGGTGTTTCTTCCCCACCTAGCCACCCTCCTTACTTAGTCACCCTCCTTCTCTCATCACTCCTTTATTCACTTCGTTTATTCTTGTATTTCATCTTCCCCTTCCTCCGCAATTCTCTCTAGGCCTCGCTGTCCCCCAGTTCCCTGTGCTATTTTCCAGTGATGCTGGGCACGTGCCAAAACCTCAGCACCATGCTTACGTCGTAGCGTTCTATATGCTGCTTTCAGGTACTTCTGGCGTTCGCGACCCATTTTCCTATTGTCCCTCGCTCCTTATTCGTCTGCCCCACATCCGTCTTCTTCCCTACTCCTCCTTTCTCCGCCTTACTCCTCTCCTCTACTCCCACTTGACCCAGGCCTCGGTCTGAAGGGGCCGTGTGAGTAAGAGGTGTAGATGACGTTAGGAGCAGCTGTATCTGGGTGGGCGGCAAGTACATGATCGTTGCAAACCTGACACCCCTTCCCCCTTGATCTCGCCATGTACTCCGCAGGGACATCAGGGGCGTTCCCGGGGTATGCATCCCCAGGTGGCGAGAAGAAAGAGAGGTCGATCCAAGATCGGGAACGCTCGAATGACGGTCCAAGGCAGCGACAGCAGCGCCTGTTAATCCAACACTTATACGCTTAATAAGAAGCAAGGAACATAGCAATAACACCTGCCAGAGCATAAACATAAATAGCTAGGGCAGCTGGCTGAGTTGGTTTAGGTAGGGGTTTGAGAAGAAGGAGTTTAGATTGGAACTGTAACAACTCATCTAGGTACACAGGTGTGAAGGAGTCATTCCGGGGAAAATCTCAGGGATTGCTCGTATGGCATCTAGTTCATCATGAGAGAGAGACATATTAAAATGCAATGTATGGGGACGTAGAGACAGTTTAGTAACCTTGGTGAGGGTGGCATAAGCTGGAAGTGTGAGTGTTTCACTGTGAGCACCGCAACCGTCACCCAGGACCAAATGTCCTATACCTTTAACAATCTGTATTGTCTTACTTTTTTCATTAACAGCACAATTAAGAGTAAATTGCATAGGCTTATTCGTAGAAAAGCACCACTAATCGTTATTCTTAACAAATACAGGAACAAAGTTTTTAATGACTCTTTTCCTACAAAGCTTAGGCGCAAAGTCCTTGTTGAGGAATGTAGCACTCTCCCATGTGCTAGTACTTGACCTCAGCACTGAACTCTGCGGCTCGCACACCAGCAACTGCTGATGAGTGGGGCACTGAGTGAAATCGTCCATAAGCATATAATGTAAGCGATTTTCACTCAGTGCAATGAATTTGGCAGAGGGGACAGTTTGTACATAAACATCTGTGTCAGAGACTTTTTAAGGCAAGGAAGTGATCCGGAAGACATCAAAAGTATCTGCCGGGTCTCCCTGAACCGGAACTAGTAAGTAGAAGCACACTGAAGAGGGAGTCTTGCCAGGCACTACCTTAACGAGATCCCTATATAACGCAAGGTATTTGGGTCGAGCAGGGAAAAGCAGTCCTGGTCTCATTATAGAAATATTATTTAAAAGTTCCAGCAATAATGTATTTGGCACGATGTCCACACTCAGACGAGCTTGCATCATATTCTGAAGGCCTAACTTAATCCTCACATGATCGGCAATGATATCCGACAAAGCTAACTGAAGATTAAGAAAAGCCTCAAATATGCGAGCTTCGCCTTCTAACTCTAGAGTTTTTATGGAGAAGAGCCTAATTACAGCATGCGAAATATTAGCTGCCCACTGCAATTTATTAATTGCAGCATGCATATGTGACATGTCTCTTATGGTCGTATTTAGTATTTGGGAGTGAACATTCAACACTCGACGCTCATTCTCGGACATCTGTTCAATTTGACCCAATCTAGTGTGAATTTCGTCCACCTGATTCTGGGTAGCAGTTCCAAATAAAGCATTAGCAATATTGCCAACAAGATCAATTGCACCTCTAGTTCTACGACCTGACAGTGGTTTATCCAACAACAAATAATTAACAGAATTCTTTAAGTCATCAAACCTAATTCTAAACTCATGTTGAAATGATATCAAAGTCTCCCTTAAGGACGACACAAGGGTGGATGAGTTGTCCATGTGATCTATATTCCACTGGACAGAGTCAACCAGATCCTGTGCCTCAGTAAGTGGTCGGTATAACTCATCCTGTATTAACAAAACAAGGACAACATAATGATTTCCTGTTGATATAAGTTTGGAGACTAGAGAATAGATGAGGCCTGTTGGAACAGGTTTTTCAACGTGGGGGTCAATGTGCCTAGTCTTTCCTGATACTAAGACTGCAAGCGGCATAATCTGGAACAAAAATAAAATAGCATGACTAATAACTTACTCTTTACTTGTATTCCTGTCAGTGTGTTCTATTGGCCTGTCCATAACTAGAGGTAAATCTTCTACTATTGTGCGTGATCTTAGGCTGTATCTAGGGGCCGACGCAGGGCTGAGGCTGCTAGCCGGGGAGAAACGATCTGGCGCCGGGCCGACCACTTTACTCGGGGACTCCCAGTCTCCACTCGGCTCGTGACTGCTCGCTCCGTTTTCTATCTCGCCTCTATCCTCGCTCTCATTTTCGCTTCTACTTTCATTATCACTTTCATTCCCACTCTGCTGAACTGGGTTGGTAGCACCCATAGAACTTTGATTTACTGGCATGTTGGATGATTGTGTCGCACCGCGACTAGATACCGGAATGGCTGTAAAATCATCTGAGCCGTCCTCACCATCACCATCATCATCATCATCATCATCTGTTTCATGTACTGGGTATGCCCTACGTACATTCTTATTATCCTTAGTGGTGAGGCAAGATTCGGGAATTACTCGCACACGATCAACACGAAGGGTGGAGACAGCTCCATCCTTCACACGTCGTACTTTAATTACAACATCACTAACACGCTCTGTGACTGTATGGTCCCGCGTAGAGAGGCTGTAACTTCCTAGCAACTCCCCGTTTAGGAATCGTGCATACATACACTCTGTCTCCTACCTTGATCGGTTTTACTACAGCCTTTTTAGCCCTGTAATTCTCATGCTCGGTACTAGCCCGGTCCAAGTACAATTGACATCTTTGAAATACTTTAGTGTCCATGGCTGCTAGCATATGTTTCGCATCATCTACATTGTAATGAGGTTGGGTCTCATGTATTGTTTCATAGGGTACTTGTGGGTCTCTCAGGTACAACAGGAAATAGGGCGAGTCCCTGATCGACCTATTATACCCTGAATTATAAACCATGCATGCCAAATGTATCATCCGGTGCCAATGCTTTGCATTACTTTCGATCATCGTACGTAAGATTTGAATGACAGTTCCGTTCACTCGTTCTACTAGTCCATTCGCAGAAGGATGATACAGAGTCGTAGTGACGTTCTTCAGCTTCAATATTTCCGCAATGCCGCGCAAGGTAGCATTCACGAACTCGGTTCCTTGGTCCGTGACCGATTGTTGAGGAGTTCCTTGAATGCAAACAACTCGCTTTACAAACACACGAGCTACCTCTTCCGCCGTCTTTGTTTTCAGTGGCTCAGCAATAAGAAATCTGGTTAATGTATCTACTACCATAAGAACGTATTTATGTCCAGCCTCTGACATATTCAACGGTCCTATAATATCCATATGGACCCGGTACCAAGGTGCCGGCACATCTGGGTACCTCATAAGTGGAGCCAGGGCGTCCCCCGACCTCTTAGAGGTAATGCACTGTGTGCAGTGCCGACACAAGTTAGTGATATCCTTGACCATAGTTGGCCAATATGCAAATCTTTTGGCGCATGCAATAGTTACCTTGGCCCCACCATGTCCTGACAGTGGCAAATGATGGGCTAAGTGTAGGGCTGCTGGCACACTTTGTTCAGGTACAACCACCTGAAATACATCATTGTCCTCGTACGCACGAGACTCGGTCCTATACAACAGACCATCCTGGCGGAGAGAGAACTGTTCAACCGGGGCAGCCAGTTTGGGGGCCTGAAGGACTTCTCCGCGAAGATACTGTTTCAATGATCCCCAAACCGGATGCACATCTTGCTGCTTCCACAGTTCGTCAAGATTCCAGCTAACAGTATCAGTATCAGTCACGCCCCTTGTAACAGCTATAAGTTCTGCATCATTGTCTTGCTCTCTGCGAAGACATGACAAGGCATCAGCCACTCGGTTCTGGTGTCCTGGCAGGTAAGATACCTTTAAGTCGTATTCGGTAACCTGTATCTGCCATCTAGCTATCCTGCCGGAAGGCTCCTTCACATTAAACAGACACGTGAGGGGTTGGTGATCCGTCTACACAATCACTTTGTAACCCAAGACAAGAGGCCAATTTATCCACAGTCCATACACAATACTTAAGGCTTCTTGCTCAATAGTGGCATAATTAAGCTCAGCTTTATTTAATGCTCTACTAAAATATGTCAACGGTCTAAGGTGTCCATCCTCATCTTCCTGTTGTACACCCCACTCGCATCAGTTGTCAGATAGAATGGTTTATCAAAAGAGGGAAACTTGAGTACAATGTCATCAGTAAGCTTACTTTTCAGACTTCTAAAAGCTTGATCAACCTCATCGTTCCACTCGATTTTTTGTTTACTGTTTTTCACTTCCTTCTTTCCACGAGTCAATTTTGTGAAAGGCAGAGCAATCTTAGCATAGTCACTTATGAATCTACGATAATAATTAACTAGCCCTAAGAAAGATTGGAGTTCCTTCAGTGTCTTAGGAACGGCAATTTCCCTCATGGCTCGGACTTTATCCGGTTGGGGCCGCAAGCCTTCTGTAGAAATTATGTGTCCTAGGTAAAACATTTCATCTTTGAAAAAACTGCACTTCTCTAACTTAAGAGTAATTTGAGCTTCCTTAAGTCTGGCAAGGACCTCATCTAGGTTCTGTACATGTGAATCAAAATCCTTACCATAGACAATTATGTCATCTAGGCGAGTATGACTAATACGCCCTGTCAGTGCTATCAGGACTTTGTTAACGATCCTTTGGAACGCAGCAGGGGCATCTTTTAAGCCAAACGGTAGACTATTATATTCCCAATGACCGTCTGGTGAGGAAAATGCGGTCAGCCGTCGTGACGCCTCATTCAGAGGGATCTGATGCTTTCCTTGCCTCAAATCCAAGCTACTGAATACAATATTCTCTTCTAACTGGGAAAGAATTTGTGCAATGTTTGGCAATGGGAAGGGGTCTGATGTTATCTGCTTATTCAAATGACGAAAGTCGAGACAAATTCTCAGTCCATCATTCTTCTTGGCCACCGGGACCAAGGGTGAACAATATGGTGATCTAGAAGGACGTATTATATTTTGTTCCCGTAGTTCATTTAGCTGTTGCCTAAGAGTTTCGTGATACTTAACCGGTACCTTATAAGGACGACGGTTTACAACCGGTCCTGTAGCACAGATGTGATGGAGGAAATAAGGTATAATATTCAGTGGTTCATCAGGCAAGGCAAACACTTGAGGATGCTTTCGCACTAGACGTTTGAGAGCATCATTCTCCTTAGTCTGGTGGACATAACTCATTTACTTTTAGAAAAATCTTAGTTAATCTCCCTTCTCCCTGTGTCACACCAGTTATTTGCCCTTGCTTATCCTCCTGATTCTCGTCCCACATTATCTCCTCAAACGGTTCTATTGTCCCCACCCTGTACCTGCCAGATATACTGACCCGGTCAAGGGTGGCGTTAGTGTAGGCAACATAAACCCTGGACTTTCCTCCCGCCTCACTCGGGACTATCTGTACCATCCCTGGCCACAGCATAGCGGCGAAAGTACTACCAGGACTAGGTGAGAATAACCCAAAGGACCACCCTCAAATTTCAGTCTCTAAAGGGATCATTCCACTTGTGAACGGATCAATCACGACTGTCTCACTCGTCATACAACGTCCAGAGATATACTCCTGGTCATCTGATAAGCCGGTTTCGACTACAGGCAAGGAGGAAGCACCATCTATGCGAAGATTCTCCTCTCCCGACTGTAATTTTACCTTCTCCCCATCGATCTCTATACACAACTGATCTGGTGTAATACATATATTCTGAGTGAAAATAAAATCGGAACCAAGAATCACTGAAATAGTACATGGTAAGTTCCTCACTAATTCACTATCGTAGGTGTGACCAGCCAACCCTATAGGCAGGCTAACCACTCCTACAACCTCAAGCTCATTACCACTTGCGGATACTAACCTTCATCCTTGATACGGTCTGAGCTCAGGCTTGGCCTCACCCAAATTCTCATAGGTTCCTTGATTAATGAGCGATCGACATGCTCCGGTATCCAAGAGCATAGGACAATCCCTCATTTCACCACACGCTCCCATAATCATCACCAGATCCGTCCCGTTCCCCAAGATCATGATTTTTAGTCGATCGTTTTTTTTTTTCCTTAGGACGTGCCGAACATTGGTCAGTACAATGAGTTCTGCCACAGTGGAAGCAACGGAATTTCTTTCATTCTTCCGGTGTTAACGTATGTTACTGACCTCTCGAGAGTGGGTTAGGTGCGCGAAAGGTACGTGCTCGATGCCCTGCCTCACTGCACCCATTACAATTTGTTGGGGCATCCCCCGTGGATTTTCCAGTGCCTGGTTTTTCGTTTGGAACCTTGGCTTCTTTTGACTTTACACTTGCATGTGCAACTACATCCCTTCTCTTTTCTTTTTCTACATTTACATCTCCCAACGACGAGTGACTTCGTTGTTCCCACTCAATGGCTTTACTCACAACTTTATCAAGGGCATCGACAGGGCCTGTTAACTCTTGTTGGTCAAGTGTTGCTCTATATTGGGCAGGGAATACGTCGAGAAAGTTGTCCAAAGCATGGTACAAGGAACAGTCATAGTACCGAGGCTGCAGAGTTCCAATGCGTTTAGCTATACTAGTCAATCGCAGCCAGTATTCAACCAACCGTTCGCCGGGATTATGACGCGCATGTTTTAACACATGAAATGCAGGTTGGAGAGTTTGTTCTGGGGACAGATTTAAACCGGTCCCAATCATCATTGGCCCTGACAATAAGGTCCTCAATGCTGTCATGTACCCCACCTAGAATGTACTCCCGGACCACATCAAAGCGACCGGCAATAGTCCACCTAGGTCCCGTAGTCTTACTCTCTATGTCCTGCAGCAATTTGCTAAGGTCTGTTTCTAAGATGACTCCAGGATATTCAGGTAATGTGGCAGTTCTACTTGCAGCAAAGCTTTTTAACCCTTTAATGCGGTAGACAGCATCCTTAGCATTATCGGCAATCGCCTGCGATAGTTGGTTGGACAGGGTAGCGATCCCTGCTGCAGCTGCAGCGTCAGCCATTTCGAACAATACTTCGTCTGAATCTGTGTCTGAATCAAAGTAATGAGCAAAGGAAATTTCGTCTGAACCACTGTAAGAACTAGAGTCGCTACTGAATTCCATACACGAGTGTAAGAACCTGGGTGTGGAACCGCTTAACTCAAAAGTTTAATTAAGCCTTAAATATCCCATTAAGCTGCCACCATTGTCGTATCCTCCTCTCTCTACTTACCTGTGGTATGTTTCGTACTCAGTCTCGCCAAGTTCGGTGAATGGCTGCCACTAATGGGTATTGGTAGCGTGTGACAGTAGCAGCGGAGAGTGTGGAGACAAGCTCAGAAGGGACCTGTAACCTTGTAGGTTAGGACAACAAGATATTAAATACTCCTTTCTGCCCCAGACTCCCTCCTGGACTTCCCAAAAATTAACAGTTCCACACTAAGGTTACAAAACACAGGAACAATTTTTACTTTAATTTTTAACAATCTGCTAAGAAGTATTTACACTACTTTAGAACAAATTACACAGTTATAACATTTATTTATTATCCCGAGTCTCATCCCGACACAAGGGAAATTTCAATCACTTATTTACGACTTGACAGCAAGAAAGTACTTGACATGATAGCCATATATGGCTTCAGTCTACTTATTTAAAGACTAGTCGACCATCCATGCGTGACAAAGGTTCACTTAAACGTTATAGTTCTGACTCTAAGTTAACTCTACTACTTAATTAATATTCGTCACGACCTGGAGCATACGCATCAAATAATATTGCTGGTTTTTCCGAGTAGAGACTGCCGGTACTTTACTTTACTCTAACGGCACTTATATACTTTGCGTTACATTCCCGCAAGACAATTCTTCACTACTTCTACTCACCAGTACCGCGAAGCCCGTGGTCGTGGCTGTTCTGGCCGTCTGTCCCAGCTGAACACAAGACAATCCTGTGTGACTGCCAAACCTTCTCTAGCCCCATGTCTTTCATGAGCGTGCTTATAAACACCTCTCATACGGACACTGAGTCACTAATACACCATACTCCATCCCAGTATACACCCTCGTTCTTACGCACTGGCACACCATTATGAGTGAGAGTTCACAGATGACAACCACCCCGGGGACCCCCCATGGTACCTCGAATACCGGTACATTAGCCTCTGACCCCTGGGCCCTCGAGAGCTATGATTAATGTGCATCTTGGGTGTTTCTTCCCCACCTAGCCACCCTCCTTACTTAGTCACCCTCCTTCTCTCATCACTCCTTTATTCACTTCGTTTATTCTTGTATTTCATCTTACCCTTCCTCCGCAATTCTCTCTAGCCCTCGCTGTCCACCAGTTCCCTGTGCTATTTTCCAGTGATGCTGGGCACGTGCCAAAACCTCAGCACCATGCTTACGTCGTAGCGTTCTATATGCTGCTTTCAGGTACTTCTGGCTTTCGCGACCCATTTTCCTATTGTCCCTCGCTCCATATTCGTCTGCCCCACATCCGTCTTCCTCCCTACTCCTCCTTTCTCCGCCTTCCTCCTCTCCTCCTCTACTCCCACTTGACCCAGGCCTCGGTCTGAAGGGGCCGTGTGAGTAAGAGGTGGAGATGACGTCAGGAGCAGCGGTATCTGGGTGGGCGGCAAGTACATGATCGTTGCAAGCCCGACATCTCTCTCTCTCTCTCTCTCTCTCACCTACCTTCCTGTATGTGTCTCTACGAAACCCCGATTTTCCCTGGTGAAGCTGCTCCTCTGAGTGACACGGGCTGCGTACAACCTGTTATTTATACGATAGGCAGCGATACGTGGTTGTGCCCACCCACCCCCCAGCGAAACACACACACACACACACACACACACACACACACACACACACACACACATTGATGTATGTTGTCCCTGTAATTTTTCTGATAATGATGATGGTAATAATGCTGATGATGATGCAGCGTCACGTCGCCAGATATAGTCCCAGAGAAAGTCAACATTAAATATCCTGCGACTGAGAGAGAGAGAGAGAGAGAGAGAGAGAGAGAGAGAGAGAGAGAGAGAGAGAGAGAGAGAAAGAGAGAGAGAGATCAAAGTCCATTATTATCGTCATTTTCTGTGCATATCCATTATATTATAATGGTCTCTGAATTCCCTTCCTATCCCACGAAAAAAAAAAATGATGGATTATAGAATAAAAAATGAATCTACAGTATATCCGCATCACATCCAGATGATCCTGGGTATGACAACAACAGTAACAACAACTTTAACAAAAACAACTTCAACAGCAACTTCAACAACAACAGCTTCAACAATAACAATCTTAACATCATCATCAACAAAAAGAACTTCAAGAACTTAAACAACATAAAAACAACTTAAACAATAACTTCAAACAACAGCAACAACTTCAACAACAAAAATTCAACAGCAACAACATCTTCAGCAACAACAACAACAACAACAAAATCGACAGCAACAACAACAACTTCAACAACAACAATAATTTTAAGAACAACATAACGATAACTTAAACAACAAAAAGCTTGAAGAAAAACAACTTCAACAACAAAAACAACCTCAACAACAAGAACAATTTCAACACCAACAAAAACAATAATACCAGCAGGAACAAACACAGCATCAACAAAAGCAGCAACAACGTCAACAGCAACAACATCAACAACAACGGTAACAAAAAATGAAGGAAGAATAACAAAAGCAACAGCAATAACAATGACAATAGCATAAACATCAACAACAACAATAACAAAAAATGCAGGAACAACAACAGAAGCAACAGCAATAACTACAACGACAGCAGCATAAACAACAACATCACCATCATCATCAACAACAACAATGAAGCACAATATCATCGATAGAGACACAGCAACAACAGCAACAAGAACAAAAACAAAAGAGGCGTTAAGAGTTCACTATTTTTGTTGCCTTTCTTAAAGAAATTGCATGGAAGAGTAATGTCCAAAAAAAACCTTCTGGTCACACTACCATAATCCAGTCTTACATCAGTTATACAAACATAATCATGATCAATATTCCACCGTAAATATGATGTGCTTTTATAGCAAAAACAGAGCATCAAATTGTTTATTAAAGTTACAGGTATGTATTTATTAAGAAATAAACAAGAACAACACAGGTGAGGAACGTGTCCGAGTGAGCAAGGCTGTGTAACTTTTTCCCTTTATTTCTTTTTTCATCATTGGTGCCATTTCAGCTCAATTTCTGTGAGAGTACCCGCCCCGTCCCGACCAATTTTACACCACTACCCCCCAATCCCAACCATTTTTGGAAAAAAAAAAATTGGCTCAAACCTCTCCTTTTGGTGAGAAACATCGAGAATTCATAGAGAAATCGCTCACCTGAGGTTTAAAATACTCGATACAAGTAGCAGTACTCCTTACCTTACTGGGTTATCTATCAGGCCGGCTCCAAAGAAAACGAGTTCTATGGAAGGGTAACTATTCCACACCACTTATAAACGGTATTTATTTATTTATTTGGTACAAATTTATATGTAGTACGAGAGTATATTGGTTTTCAAACAGTTTCACTCACTAACACATCAACATACGTGACCTTTTTTGGCAACATTACCTGATAATCATTTCTGACTTCCTTCCTGTAATTCTACGTAAACTTTGTCCTCCACATTGTCATCGATTGGGGAATCACTCTGGCTCTGAATGTCTTTATTGGCCCAGTCACTGGTAACAGGTGAATTGCCGAGACAATGGCGTGCGGGGGGGGAGGTCATGCTGGGTAAGGCATTGTCCCTGCCTGGCATCTTGTAGGGGAAAGTGTCCTGTGTATACGTACCCAAAATCACGAGCGAAATTTGAAAATTTTGCAAATTATGAACCTTGCAATTGCGCGACCCGGTACGTCAATGGGTTTAGCTGTGACTAAACGTTGTGACGTACCTATACGTCGATGGGAAGCCTCAGGTTAATTTAAAAATGTGAAACGCCATGACTGGTCATATAGCTTGGCTTGGAAAAAATGGTGGTGGTAGTGACTGGCATTTTTTTTTCCGTGTTTTGGCTATATAGATAGATAGATAGATAGATATAGTTAGATAGATGGATAGATAGATAGAGATAGATAGATAGATAGATAGATAGATAGGTAGCTAAGATTCAAGGGAGTCTTTGGTGATGCCCATTAATGAGCAAAAAGGGAAAATTTCTGCCACATCACAAACTGTGCCTACCAGTCTACCTAATAGTTATCAAGGACACTGCCCAAATTGAACAGTGTTGAAGCAAATCAGTGTATGTGACGCTTATACGAGTCATTACCTTAATATAGATACACAGCTAACACCATTTACTGTAACTGATGAAGCATTAAACTGCCTTCCGAGGTTCCTGGTCATAAATCTTTTTCATTTTTACTTTTTTATACTAATTCATTTTATTTTAAATTTTGTGAATGTTTTAATCTTACTAACTTTAAACCCAGAAAAAAGAAAAAAAAAGATACACCTAAGCTAACATTATTACACTGCTAAACCAGACAAAAATCGCTAATCTGCTCTAACACTTAAAAGACACAAAAACATAACCTAACTAATTATGCACAGTGCTTATACTTGTGGTTAAAATACCCCGGTCAATAGAACACCACTGACTCTACCCTACGCGCTTACAGTTATCACCTCTGCCAATTGTCAGGCGAGGCACATGTGCATTACAGTAAACTTGACCCGAACACGTTCTTGCCGAATGCGCATGCAATTATACATGGTTAGTGCTGGGATATGTATAAGACAACGTAAGATTAAAGAACCATTACGAAAACTATATATTTACGGGAGAGGCCTTTGAAATGCCAAATCCTCGAACATCAGCTCAGCACGCACGGTTTGTTTTGATCACGTGATGTGATTTGCTGTACTGCTTTTCCTCAGTGCTGTATTTGTACGTTAAATATTTACAGTACTGTTCTGGTAAGTTTATGTGCAAGTTAAAGTATTATTAAATAACGTTCAGGCAAGAAATAAAGTCTTATAACCAGTTTTCTGATAGACGTCAGAATATTACCTTTTATATTTGTTTGTTAAATATTTGCTGTACTGCTTTTCCACAGTACTGTATTTTTAAGTTAAATATTTACTATTCTGGTATGCACTTGTAAGTTAAAGCACTTAAAGAAAGTTAAAGCATTAAATAAAGCCTTGTAACCAGTTATAAATTACATACGATCGGTGGGTTCCAAGACAATTCGCCATCATGTCAATTCCCCGTCAAAACATGAACGATTCCCCGTTAGGACAATTCGCACCCTGGATGATTCCCCGTCATCATCTAAGTATACTTATATTAATTAATCAATACTTTTATAAATATACTTATTATTAATTAATCAGTGCTTTAATAACTATATTTCATAACTATATTTCAGGGGGATCCATCAAAGTCTATGTTGTCTTGTTATTGTTGTGACGGCGAACTGGCTTGACAGCGAATAATCCAGAAACCATTTTGCTCCCTAGACTCCCTAAACATGGTATTTTGCTGTTATCTGCCATTGGTAATCAATATGAAGCACTTTAACTGGTTAGAAGGTTTATTTAATGTTATAACTTACAAATACAGCACTGCACAGCAAAACTTCGACATACAAATACGTAAATACAAGGCAACATTTCGACGCCGACTGGTTTCGGCATCGGAATGTTGCCTTGTGTTTACGTATTTGTATGTTGAAGTTTTGCTGTGCAGTACTGTATTTGTAAGTTATAACATTAAATAAACCTTCTAACCACTTGGTCAGTGAACCAATATACTCGCATACTACATATAAATTCATCTATCTATAAACCTAGGCTGCTTTCCCCATGGAAAGGGAGGTAGCCGAGAAAGGACGACACACTCCCCATTTACTCATCCATTCAAACACAGTCATTCGCATCTTAGCCCCAAAGGGGAGAAGGGACAGATCCTCACCGCACCACACCACACATGGGTCAACTGCACAGTGCAATCAGTGACATCCGCAGCAGGGCCCGACAGCAGAGCTGGTTTACCCCTGCCACATCATAATAGACCCATCCCCTTACTCGACCTGACCTGACTAGCTAATCAGACCAAATGCAGGAAAATATCCCCTCAGGGCTGCGTCATCATTTATTCATTCACAATTTCTCTCCATTTATTTCTGTCATGCACAGCCACTCTTCCTTGCTCAACAGACATCCCTCTCGCATCCAGCACTCTCTCCACACTGTCCATCCATCCTATTCGTGGTCTCCCTCTCAGCCTTACACCTCTCATATCAGATCTAGTTATCTTTTTCACCAATCACTCATTACCCATAATCTCTTTATGCCCAAACCATCGCAACACCCTCTGCTCAACTCTACCAGCCATCTCCTGAACAACTCCAGTTCTCCTTTGCACTTCATCATTTCACACTCGATCCATACGCGTCACTCCACACATACTCCTCAGACACCTCATCTCCATTACATTCAAACTTTTCCTCTCTGCTACACCCATGTTCCATGTTTCAGTCCCATATAACGCAGTCGGTACCACAACACCCTCATACAGCCTTCTCTTTACATCCATTCTAAGCAAACGACATCTAAACACTTTTTTCAATCCTCCCAGCACCTTTCCTACTTCATTTATTCTAAACTTCACTTCCGCATCTATTCTTCCATCCATAGCAACATGCGACCCTAAATATTTAAAACACTCCACCTCCTCAAGCAACTCACCATTCAAAACTATATTCATCCCCCTACCATCTACCAACCTCGTACACTTCACCACTTTGCTCTTATTCTCATTTACTTTCAATTTCCTCCTTTCACACACCCTTCCAAACACCTCTACCAACTGTCTCAATCTCTCCTCTGAATCAGCCACCAGTGAAGTATCATCTGAAATAGTAGCTGCTTAAGATTCCACTCTCCACCATCGACATTCACCAGACTCAGACCTCCACCTAAAAAGCTTGCATCACCTCTCTTACAACACCATCCATATAAATATTAAACAACCAAGGCGACATCACACATCCCTGTCGCAGCCCCACTCTCACGGGAAACCAATCACTCACAGCATTTCCCACTCTTACACACGCTCTACTATTTACATAAAAACGTTTCACCCTTTTTAGTAACCTACCATCAAGTCCATACAATCTTAAAACAGTCCACAAAGCCTCCCTATCAATTCTGTCATACGCTTTCTCTAAATCCATGAATACCCAAAACACATCCTTGCCTTTCGCTAAACACTTTTTACACACTTGTCTCACAGCAAACACCTGATCCACGCATCCCCTCCCTCTCCTAAAGCCACACTGCTCATCACCAATTACTCCCTCTGTACCCTCTCTAACTCTCATAATTAACACTCTACCATACACCTCACCTACAACACTCAACAGACTTATACCCCTAAAGCTAATACATTCATACTTATCACCCTTGCCTTTATACAACGGGACCACACAAGCACTTACCCAGTCAATTGACACCATACCTTTCACAAAGCACACATTCAACAATCTTACTAACCAGTCAACAATAGTCACTCCACCACCATTCATGCTTTCCGCAGCACACCCATCCATAGCCTGCAGCTTTCCCTGTTTTCATCTCCTTTACTGCCTTCTCTACTTCCTCCTTCGTGATCAAAGAATCATTCAACTCTCCCAACATTTATTCCTTGCACCCTTCCATCAGCCACAATCTCAGCCACCCTTTCCTCCTCTACATTTAACAATCTTTCAAAATACTCTGCCCATCTCTTCCTTACTGCATCCATCTCAATTAACATCCTTCCATCCTCTGCTTTTATTCGCTCTTCCTTCTCCGACTCTCCCTTTCGCACCCTTTTCACCTCCTTCCAAAACATTTTCTTATTCTGTTGAAAATTCTCAGTCAGCCGCCTACCCCACCTCTCATCTGCTGCCACTTTAGCATCACGCACAGCTCTTCTCGCCCTATCCTCCTTTCCTTATACCTCTCATATGACATCTCATCCTTCCTCAGCATCCACACTTCATATGCATGTCTCTTATCTGCCACAGCCATACTCACTTCCTCGCACCACCATTCACTTCCTTTTCTTACACCACCACCCACACGTCTCACACCACACACCTCTTCTGCATGCCCCACCACAGCACTCTTAAACAACTGCCATTCCACCTCCACACTGCCATTTTCCTGATCTTTCACTGCGTTTCATCTTTCAATTTCTCCTGATACTCTATCATTTTCTCTCTTTTATCCAACTCACTTTCAAAACCTCCCTGCCACACCTAACCTTCCTAGCTCTCACCCATCTCACACCTACTCTTAACTTTCCCTCCACCAGGTAGTTGTCAGACATACCTCTACCCTCCCCTCTCAGAACTCTCATATCCAACAATCTTCCTATTACATTCCTAGACACAAGCACATAGTCCATCAAAGCTCTATCAACAACCCTTCGACCCTCCTGTCTCACCCATGTATACTTATAAATATCTTTCTTCTCAAACAGCGTATTTCCAATCACCATCTCTCGCTCAACACACATCTCTATCATTCGTTCCCCATTTTCATTTCTTCCAGGCACACCATGCATACCAACTACGCCTTCAACTGCTACATTTCCCACTCTAGCATTCAGATCTCCCATCATTACCACATTCACATTAGCTCCAAAACTCTGCAGACACTCATCAACATCATTCCAAAAAGACTCCCTCTCTTCTTCATCCCTTTCACTACCAGGCCCATATGCACTCACAAATACCCACAACTTACATTCAAATTTCGCATTCACCCACATCGGTCTCAATGACACCTCCTTCCATTCAGTCACACACTGCTGTACTTCCGGACTCACTAACAAGGCCACACCTTCTCTTGCCCTTCCTCTATCAACACCAGACAATCTTCCAGTCACACTTCCAAACATAGACTCACCCTTCCCTTTCATCTTCGTTTCACTCAAAGCTAACACATTCATACCAAGTAAATAAATAAATACCGTTTATGAGTGGTGTGGAATAGTTACCCTCCCATAGAACTCGTTTTCCTTGGAGCCAGCCTGATAGAAAACCCAGTAAGGTAAAGGGTACTGCTACCTGCACTGAGTATTCTAAACCTCAGGTGAGCGATTTCTCTATGAATTTTCGATGTTTCTTACCAAAAGCGGAGGTTTCAGCTAAAAAATTTTTTTCCAAAATTGGTCAGGATTGGAGGGAGTCAGTGGTGGAAAATCAGTCAGGACGGGTCTGGTTAAAATGCGAACCTACCCACTTAACGAGAATGTGTTCCTCTTACACCCACGATGGTAAACAGAATGGTGAGCTACTAAAGAAAATGTCCTTAATCATATACAAAGGTTACTCACAAACTGTCTTCCACCTACATCCCCCACATTACAACTGATCAAAGGGGGTAACAACTTGGAGATAAATTTATACTTAGAAAGGACAAAAAAAAAAAAAAAAAAAATCCAGGTCCTTGACAATCCCACTTTTAGTCACCTTCCAAATTACGCTGCGAAGAGATGAGTATTTTTGTATCTTCCCTATCCACGACATAGGGATGGAGTCCAGTTCTCACACCTACTGACCATAGTGAAACCCGAAGGAGAAAAAATATGGTTTCCAGACACTCACTCCACCACGTTCGATCTTGTCGACAATAGGTAAATCAAAGGCCATATTCTTGTCTGTTTAGGAAACATCCTAACACCCTTCTTCAAAGCGATTCATTTAACTTATTACACCTTACTTCCTTCTGCGTGTTGTGTAAATCCTTCTAACATCGCCTCACTTTACATAACCAACTTACTAAGTGATAGTAACCAGCCATATCTAAAAATAAGTTCCTTAGGAAGAGGTGCTAGGGAACCTCCTTAACCGACGAGAATACGGACCTAAGACGCGATGGTGTGGTGCAGGCAGAGACATTCAATTCTGTGTGTCTGAGAAGCAATGTCTGGCTGCGAGAATTATAATGCCTAAGTGTGAAGTTCTTTTCGTGGTGAATATACTCATACATCTGTTTCAGCCCAATCTTGACCATCTCCAGGCAAAACTATAAGATCTTCACAAAAAGCACAGTAACGGTGTGTAGATGCAACTCTGCCATGTTATCCAGTCACAGGATTGTGAAATGAAGATACAGTGTCTGGTTTTGTTCCTGTTAAACTTGGTGAGGAAGGACTGCACTAGCATACATAAAGGTACTTACGATCAATTCCGTCGTAGCTTATGTTATGATATGCAGGAGGGACAAGGAAAATTACAGCACATTATAACTTTTTTGCAAGTAGGTCTAGAAAATGGGTGCAAACTCTTCCTCTGTCTAGTTCTTTCTGTATAACCATAGATAAGTTACAACAGAGAATTGATCGTAAATATGTCTTCTGAATCCCACCCTAGGTCTCATAAACATTGCTGTTGAGGAAGCCATGGCCACAGCTTTCTTGGGGTATAATTGACATCAGTCCTCAAGGAACTTGACCTACGCAGCTTGACATGGTAGTGCCTTGTGAATGAGGTTTGCTCCTGCCATTGGTGGATCCAGCGGTAGATGGAGGACTCGCTGACTCCGGTCTTTAAAGAGATATTTCGCACTGACGACCCGCTCAGCCATATCAACACGAGCAAGGAACGATAACCCATAACCATGTTGCTACTGGACAGTCTTCGCTTCATTCTGGTACCCTGCCAGATAAAAATTTAAAAAGTACGAAAATTACACAAATTCTTTAAAGTAAAAAATATACCACTTTCTCCATCCATAAACTATGAAGAACTGTTCTGCATACGCTTCATTACGTAATGAAAAACCAACTCCTTTCTTATTTAGAAGAAAAAAAAAAAAACATTCAGTTTATCTTAACGAAATCTCATGCGAAAAGGTTAGTCGGAGAACTTTAGAATTTTGGCCCAAAATGTGTTTAATTCGCTGCGTTCCTCCAAGCTACTCCAATTTTGTTTCCTCATCCCACTCGATATGTGATATAACTCATTCTGCTTCACGTATAACACATGTCTTCCACTTCGCCTAAAAGCTATTATTATATCTCTCAACCATCCCAATGTTTACGTCCCCCCTCCACCATTTCTCTCTCTCTCTCTCTCTCTCTCTCTCTCTCTCTCTCTCTCTCTCTCTCTCTCTCTCTCTCTCTCTCTCTCTCTCTCCAAATATTCAGTATAGTCGAAGTTTCCCAAATTAACCCTCTTCAGTATGATTCATGGACACTATATTTCTTTTTTTTTTTTCATTCATCTGTGTATCTTGCAGTGTTATGCCACATCAACTTCTAATGTACGCATTTCTAATGACAGACATCAGTAACTCCTTTGAGGGACTGACCTCGAGAAATCAGGGTACGAGATTGTCCCCAGTAGCTGATTACTGACAGGAAAGGAGGGCCAGCACTAACACATAAGCAACCATCCGAGTCAGAATGGAATGCATGAAACGATGATTGGCAAATTCATGATGGTGAGAGGAAGGGAAAAAAAACAAAAAAAACGCAGGATCGCAATAAGCCATGTAGCTATTGAATCAAAAAGAGTACCGTTTGCCTACCTAGTTATGCAGGCCTTTATTTATATTTGTATTCGTTTATTTTTGGCTTATTACAAACATGACTGACACTGAAATACTTCTGAACTGGATCGGGTTGGACGGTTTCTTGGGAGCAGACTAGGTCGGAGTCTTGGTTAGGACACATTGCTGAGTGTTTTTATAAATCAGTACGGCGTAAATTTGGATGACATGTTGCCGTTGGTGCCAAAGATGTAACTGTCTGTTATTGTGTCCTAAGACAAGATCCAGCCTTTTATTCTTACCGATATTAACTAGATTTATGAACATAAAAGACTGAGACAAAAGGATTCCCTCCACAATGACAGGACTCGGAAAACATAGCCATTTCACACTTACATACGAGTGTTATCATAAGCCTGTCACAAGGAAGCCATTAACTAAGATGGAATGACTAACAACGGTGTGATGGGTGAATCTCCCAACATAGCTACGGTTGGCAGTTCGAACCTGCACCAGGGTGGCGTATTTCTGGTGAGAGATGTAGCGGCCTCGCCAAGGCTCTCTCTTTGCCCTGCATGGTTATGGTCCATTGGTCCTAGCTAGGGGATTTCACCATCCACACCTGTGTTAATAATTCCTCTATAGTCTACAGCAAAGTGGCGTGTTTGCATGAGCCTCTCCCAAATTGCATCCTATCACTTTTATTTACGGTGACGATTTTTATATTTTATTCTGGCTATAGGCAAATGTTTTAGACAGCATCTGGAAGTTTCTCGCTGTAGTGCGTTAAGATTCTGGACTTGAAAGAAAACTAAGATTCTAAAGGTAAAATTCAGTCTGTTCCTCGGAGCTCTACTAAAAGTTTGATAATTTGGATGTAAATAATAATAAGACAGCGTTAATATTGCATGATGCCTGGCTGCTTAAATGCTGGTAATACTATGAATATTTATGTTGTAAGATGCACTGACCTAGATGGTACAACTGGCCACGTAAAAGTAACCAGTAAATCACTTTTAGCATGATGGTGATCAGTGTGTTTATTATGATATTTACTAATATATTTTTGCCGCCACCAAACATTATATAAAGCTTGAGAATTTTCCTTTCTAGCAAAGGTGATAAAAAATATTGTTACCCGTCCCCAACCCGGAGGTGCTCGGGGACGAGTATTGATTTCACTCGATTTGTCTGTCTGTTTGCCTGTTAACAATTTTATGCGAAAACTACTGGTGCGATTTTGACTAAAATTACAGGAATGATGGACTATGACCTTCTGATCACCTGATTAAATATCCAGGCAAATTGGGCCACGGCCAAGGCTGTAGGCATGAAAAAAGTAAAAAAAAAAAAAAAAATCGTTTTTTCGCCATCATTCCGTCCCAATTCGTCATATAGACATGAAACCAAAACCTAAAGGTGCTTCTTTCAAATCTGCATCCTATAGCATACCAAAACTGGGAATACCGCCGCTATTAGTAGCGACGCTACATACCGCCGCTACTGTTTTAATAGCGATGGTGGTAACGCCATTACTTTTTCTAGCCAATAGCGGAACTAAGAGCACCGCTACTTTTTGCCGTACTCACGCGTTACCCTCGCTCCTCGCTACTCACGCGACGAATACATGTCCAGAGTTGGTGAGTACATACAGATATGCCGACGGTTTGGCTGTGTTTATTAATGACGAAAAATAATGCTTTCGTCAATTTTGTCAATTAATGATGTTTGTTCTACATTATATTAGTAATTTATTAATTATTATTCATTAGTAATGTGCAATAATTAGACAGGAATTTCCTAGTTAATTATCAGTAATTTAAATTAAGTAAAGATAAATAAGGATGTCATCTGGATGTAGGCAACACACACACACACACACACACACACACACACACACACCTAGCTATTCCCCGTCTCTAACTCCCGCTCTCTCCCCCACTCTCTCTTTCAGACTAATTCTTACTCACTAAGTTATTATTTCGTAACAGTATGTTAGGAAGGGAAAAGGGTGTGTAGATCAGATATTTGTTCTAAGATGTTTAGTGGAGAAGTATCTAGAGAAGGGAAGGAAAGTGTATGCTGCCTTCATGGACTTGGAGAAAGCTTATGACAGAATAGATAGGCAAGGTATGTGGAAGGTATTAAGAATATATGGAGTGGAGGGGAAATTGTTGAGCGCTGTGAAGAGTATGTATGAGGGAGCTAGCGCTACGGTGCGAGTGGATGGTGAGCTGAGTGAGTTCTTTGATCTCAATGTGGGACTGAAACAGGGGTGTGTAATGTCTCCATGGCTGTTTAATATATATATGGATGGGGTTGTAAAGGAGGTGCAAGGTAGGGCAGTGGATGTGGGGGTGGCCCTAATGAATGAGAGGTGAGATTTGGAAGCTTCCGGTGTTGCTGTTTGCTGATGATACAGTATTGTTGAGTGAAGATGAATGGGAGTTGCAAGGTTTGGTGAATGAATTTGGGACAGTGTGTAGGAGGAGGAAGCTGAAAGTTAATGTAAACAAAAGTAAAGTTATGGTGTTTGAGAGGAATGAAGTCACAGAGTGTGCAGTGAGGTTGGATGGTGAGGATATGGAGAATGTGAGTGCATTCAAGTACTTGGGTAGTGTGATGAGTAAGGATGGAACTTTGGGGGATGAAGTACGTGAAAGGGTACAGCAGGGAAGAAAGGTTGTTGGTACACTGAAAGCAGTGGTGAGAAATAGGGAGGTGACTATGGAAGTTAAGAAGGCACTGCATGATGGTATTGTGATCCTTACCCTGACGTATGGAAGCGATGCGTGGACCTTGCAAGAGGGGAACAAGTCAAGAGTGAGAGCAGTGGAAATGAGTTACTTGAGAGGAGCATGTGGAGTGACGTGGAGGGACAGGTTGACGAATGAAGAAGTGAAGGAACGTTGTGGGGTAGATGTGGATGTGGTTGAAAAGATTAGGAGAAATACACTGAGGTGGTTTGGACATGTGGAGAGAATGGAGAATGAAAGACTGACTAAGAGGGTGTATGTAGGTGAGGTGGAGGGAGGGAGAGGGAGGGGTAGACCGAGGATGAGGTGGAGGGATGGAGTTGAGAGGTATATGAGGGAGGGGGGGTGAGTTGGGGGGAGGGGAGTCAAATGGTGGGTGACAGAGTGACTTGGAGGCGATTTGTCTGCGGCCACCCTTTGCGGGATTAGGGCGTCGGGCTATAGATAGATAGATAGATGTTACTTTCAGTTTAAAGTAATGGAAAATAAAAAAACGTTGCTGTTGTATAAACAGCCTTTATAAAGATTCCCGGTTCATTTTTACTTTCGTTTTCTTACATATCTTAAATAGGTATCATTGAAGATATAATAAATCCATGTAATATGTAACTATGGTAGGCCACATTTTTTTGCCTTTTATTTACGTATGTTACTTTCATTAGGTATACTAGGTAAGTGTAAAATAACATTTGTTACATTATACATTTAATAGCTTTTTCCTGTACCTTCTGCTCTAAGCCTCATTAAAATGACAGTAACATGTATGTTTTTTTGTTGTTTTTTTCAATATAAGTATATACTGACATTATTGGTACACAACATAACCACTCTGACTAATATTATCAAAACAATACATAGTCTATTGCTACATCACAGATTTTGTTAACCATTCCCTCGTGTACCTTTTTCTTACCCAAAGTAGCGGGAGCGGGAGCGCCGCTACATTTCGTATCAACTAGCGAAACCAGTAACGCCACTACTTTTTCGAGCTAATAACAGGAATGGGAGCGCCGCTACTTTTTATTAGTAGCGTTCCCAGCTTTGTAACATACCTCTTTACATCATGGGTGTCAACCCCCAGTTAGCGTTAGGGAGGTCAGTGTCAACTGGGTAAGGGCTAAAATTTCAAATGGCCATAAAATCGTCAATTTTCACCCGATTTACAAGAAAAAATCGATATGTGATAACTTTGACTAGATATCCTGTTGTGTTTATACGTCAGCACTAAAATGACTGCCGGGGACGGGATCGCTATGTCTTGGCACCGCTTTTTGTTTATTATAATTCTTTTCTTCATCCAAAGTCGCAACTCGGGACAGCTATATGGTTTTATTTCACAGTATCGTCTAATAGCAGCAAAAGCCTGTGCTGGATAGAAATTGTTAATCAAGGCCAGGACGTCACTGATTTTTTTTCCCTCTAGGCTTGAGACAGTCTTTCGTCGTAGGAGTTTCATTAGTAGAGAAGTTAACAAATTTCATATAACCTCCCCAGTTCTAATAGGGTCTTCAAAGCCAAGCAAGACTTATAAAGGATAATAATACAAAAATACGAAAAACAAAGAAAAAAAAGAAACATTTGTGTCAGAGAGATTATCAGAGTGACTAGGTAATGCTGAGTCTTGTATTCTCGTCGGTTAAGGAGGCTCCCTAACACATTTTCCAAGGCGATTTATTATATTTTCATTACACCTTACTGTCTTCTTTTGCTGTTTAAAATAAGTCCTTGAAATATCGCCATACTCAGCATTAATAACGTATAAATTGATATTAACCAGACATATCTAAAATTAAATCGGTAAGGAAGAGAAGTTTGGGAGCTTCCTTAACTGACGACAATAAGGGCCTAGGAGCTGTATTTTCGTCATCTTAGGTCGTAACAGCTATCCTTTAAAAGTCTCTCTCTCTCTCTCTCTCTCTCTCTCTCTCTCTCTCTCTCTCTCTCTCTCTCTCTCTCTCTCTCTCTCTCTCTCTCTCTCGCTTTACTGTATATATGGTAGCCTACCCTGATACTACCGTCCATATTAATCTTGTGATACCGACAGGTAAAAATGTATATTAATAACATATGAGATAATAATAACAAATCACTTCCCTATATAAACCGATAAGGAGTATGGCACGTACTGTAGTCAGGTGAGGAATAGGTGAGGAATCTCTCTAACACCTCCACCTTACCGATTTATTTTTGGATATGGCTTGTTGATATCGTTTTGTACGTAATTTATGCACAGTATGGTCCTATTAGAATTATATAAGCCATAGAGAAGAGGACCGCAAGGTGTAAAGGAAAAAAAACAAAAAGCTTAGGAGAAGGTTTTAGGGAGCTTCCTTAACCGACAAGAATGCGGGCCTATGTATTCGATAGCGTCAGGTTCAGCAACAGCACCTACAGTATATGCCATAATTCCTTCACTTTAATTTAACCCAAATTTTACTCATTGTGCAGAGTATTTCAACCACTGGCAGAAAACGCCAATACAGCCACTATTTAAACTTTCCACAGCACTTCTTCGTTACTAACGTTATACTTTCTAGCGTGAGCCTGTTGCGACAAGTCAGCATTCAAAAAGCGATATGGCATTTTTAGGCGAACTTATAAAGCATGTTCTATTCTCTGTCTGTCTGTCTGTCTGTTTGTCTGTTTCTCTCTCTCTCTCTCTCTCTTACGCAGACACTTACCTTCTTGTAAATGTCTCTACGAAACCCCGACTTTCCCTGGTGAAGCTGCTCCTCAGAGTGACACGGCTGCGTGCAACCTGTTATTTATACGATAGGCAGCGATACGTGGTTGTGCCCACCCACCCCCGAGCGACACACACACACACACACACACATCGAGGTATGTTGTGCCTGTCATTTTACTGATGATCATGAAGGTGATAATGCTGATGATGATGCAGCGTCACATCACCAGGTACAGTCCCAGTGAAAGTAAACATTTATAATATCCAGTGTCTGAGAGAGAGAGAGAGAGAGAGAGAGAGAGAGAGAGAGAGAGAATCAAAGTCCATGCTTATCATGATTTTCTCTGATCGTCTCTGAACTCCCTTCATATCCCACGAAAAAAATTGGTGGATTACAAAAGAAAAAATGAACCTACAGTCCATCCGCATCACGTCCAGATGATCCTGGGTATAACAACAGCAACAACAACTTTAACAAAATCAACTTCAACAGCAACTTGAACAACAACTTCTACAATAACAACAACTTGAGCAACAACCTCAACATCAACAGCAACAACAATAACTTCAACAACAACAACTTAACTTAAAAACAACTTCAACATTAGCTTCAAACAACAGCAACAACGTCAACAACTTCAACAGCAAAAATTCAAAAGCAACAGCTTCAGCAACAACAAAATCGACAGCAACAACAACTTCAACAACAAAAATAAATTTAAGAACATCTTGACGAGAACGTAAACAAAAAAGGACAAAAACAACTTCAACAACATAAACAAAAACCTCAACAACAACAACAATTTGAACACCAACGAAAACAATACCAGCAGGAACAAACACAGCAAGAACAAAATCAGCAACAACGTCAACAACAACAACATCATCAACAGTAACAACAAATACAGCAAAAACAACAAAAGCAACATCAGTAACAACAACGATAACTGCATAAACAGCAACAGCAACAACAACAATGAAGCACAATATCATCGATAGAGGCACAGCAACAACAACAACGAAAAAGGCGTCAAGAGTTAATTAGTTTTGTTGTGCTTAAAGAAACTGCATGGAAGAATAATGTCCAAAAAACCCTTCTGGTCACACTATCATAATTAACTCTGACATCAAATATACAAAAAAAATTAAGACCAATACTCCATCGTAAATATGATGTGCTAGTATAGCAAGGACAGAGCGTCAATATTGTTAACTAAAGTTACAGGTAAGTATTTATTAAGAAATAAACAAGAACAACACAGGTGTGGAACGTGTCCGTGTGAGCAAGGCTGTATTTTGGCTCTTTTCTGCTTTTTTTTTTTTTTTTCTTCATCATAGATGCCATTTGAGCTCAATTTCTACGACAGTTTAAAAAAAAAAACATACGAAACTCCATGACTGGTCAAATAGCTTGGCTGGAAAAAAATGGTGGTGGTAGTAAATCGTATTTTTTTTTTTTTTTTTTTTGTCATTTGGAGAGGGGTGCAAGGAACAGCGTGGTGGACTGAAGAGGTGAGACAGGCTGTGGCACAAAAGAAGAAAGCATACAATGAATGGATGAGAAATAGGGGCGTGGAAGAAGTTGAGAGGCGGAAGAGAGAGTTATATGTAGAAAGAATGAGAGAGGTGAAAAGATTAGTAAGAGAGAGTAAGAAGAGAGTGGATGACGAATTTGGAAGGAATTTGAGTGTAAAGTGGAGGGACTGTAAGAAAATGTTCTGGAAAGAGGTGAAAAGAGTAAGACAGGGTGGAAGTGAAGTTAGCAGGGGAGTGAAAGATAAAAATGATAGATTACTAGTGGAGAAGGGAGAAAAAGTGAGCAGATGGAGAGAACACTTTAAGGAATTGTTGAACATAGAGGATGGAAGTAATGCGAGTATAAGTGGCTGGGGAATGGCTGGGAGAAGGAGGGAGGTGAGAAGACAGGAAGAAATCAGTAGGATAGAAGTTGTGGAAGCAATGAAGAAAGTTAAATCGGGGAAAGCCCCAGGAATTGATAGAGTGTGTGGTGAAATGCTGAAGCATGGGGGAGAGTAGTAGTAGAATGGATGTGGAAGATGTGCAGATTGGCCTGGGAGGAAGGTAGAGTCCCGGAGGATTGGAATTCAGGTATAATTATTCCCTTGTACAAAGGGAAAGGGGAAAAAGAAGTGTGTGGTAATTATAGGGGCATTTGTCTTCTTACTATAATAGGAAAAGTGTATGGTAGGATACTTATTGACAGAGTTAGAGAAAGAACAGAGAAATTAGTTGGAGAAGAACAGGGAGGCTTTAGGAATGGAAGAGGTTGTGTAGATCAGATATTCATTCTTAGATCTTTAGTGGAAAAGTTTCTAGAGAAGGGAAAGAAGTTGTATGTGGCTTTCACGGATTTGGAGAAAGCATATGACAGGGTGGATAGACAAGGATTGTGGGAAGTGTTAAGAATATATGGAGTAGATGGGAAGTTGTTGAATGCTGTGAAGAGTATGTACGATGGTGCGAAGGCTGCAGTGCGTGTGAATGGTGAACTAAGTGAATTTTTCTCTTTGAAAGTTGGGTTCAAACATGGATGTGTCATGTCTCCATGGTTGTTCAATCTGTACATGGATGGGGTAATAAAAGAGGTACAAGGTAGGGTAGTGGATGTTGGAGTGGCCCTGGTGAGAGAGGATAGTGTTTGGAAACTCCCTGTACTGTTGTTTGCAGATGATACTGTGTTGTTGAGTGAAGACGAAGGGAAGCTGCAAGGCTTGGTGGATGAGTTTGGGAGAGTGTGTAAGAAGCGGAATCTAAAGGTGACTGTAGGGAAGAGTAAAGTGATGGTCTTTGAGAGAGATGAAGTCAGTGAATGTACAGCGAGGTTGGATGGTGAGGAATTGGAAAATGTGAGTACGTTTAAGTACTTGGGTAGTGTGATGAGTAAGGATGGAGGTTTGGAGGGTAAAGTGGTTGAAAGGGTACAGCAGGGAAGAAAGGTTGCTGGTTCTTTGAGAGCAGTGATAAAAAACAGGGAAGTGAGCATGGAAGTGAAAAAGTTACTACATGACAGTATTATGATACCAACTCTAACGTATGGAAGTGAAGCTTGGACGTTGTTGGAAGGACACAAGAGTGAGAGCAGTGGAAATGAGTTATTTAAGAGGAGCCTGTCGAGTCACATGGAGAGACAGGCTGACGAATGAGGATATAAAGGAGCGTTGTGGTGTGGATGTGGATGTGATAGGAAGCGTTATGAGGAACACACTGAGGTGGTTTGGTCATGTGGAGAGGATGGAGGGTGAAAGACTGACGAAGAGAGTGTATGTGAGTGAGGTGGAGGGGGAAAGAGGGAGGGGGAGGCCGAGGATGAGATGGAGGGACGGGATGGAGAGGTATATGAGAGAGGGGGTGTGTGAGTAGGGAGCAGGGCAGTGATATGGCGAGGGACAGGGCGCCTTGGAGGCGATTTGTTTGTGGCCACCCCAAAGGGGATTAAGGCGTCTGGCAATATATATATATATATATATATATATATATATATATATATATATATACACACACACAAATAAGATTCCAGGGCGTCTTTGGTGCCTCATTGACGAGCATAAAGGGAAAATTTCTGCCTCGTCATAAACCGTGCCTACCAATCTACCTAACAGTTATCAAGGACACTGAATAGACTGAACAGTGTCGACGCAAGTCAGTGTATGTGACGCTTATACGAGTCGTTACCTTAACATTGATACACAGCCAACACCATTTACTGTAACTGATGAAGCATTAAACTGACTTCCGAGGTCCCTGGTCATAAATCTTTTTTTTTTTTTTTTACTTTTTTATAGTCATTTTATTTTTAGTTTTGTGAATGTTTTAGTATTTCTAACTTTATAACCATAAAAAAAGAAAAAAAAGATACACTTAAGCTGACATTGTTACACTGCTAAACCAGACAATAAATCGCTAATGTGCACTAACGCCCCAAGACACAAATAGCATAACCTAACTACAGTAATTATGCACAGTGCTTATACTTGTGGTTAAAATATCTCGGTCAATAGAACACCACTGACTCTCAACATTACGCGTGAACAATTATCACCTGTCGAGTGTCAGGCGAGGCACATGTACAGTATACTGGAGATATTAGACAGAACCAGAGGAATCAGGAACTATGCCAAATACGTCAACTGTCGACCAACCTTTCTCTTCTGCCTCCATTCCCTTCACCCTCCCGTCGGGTTCACAAACACGTGAATCCGAACCTGTACAGAGCATGAGGGAGTCATGAACCAGCTGCCTGTGTCAAGTGTAACTTTTCTTTAGGGTAACGGCCTGGCGAGGGGACAGGCTAGCAAAATACCACATGTGTCAAAACTTTGTGTGTTGTAAGAGTGAAATGTAAGGAAATATTGTTCAGCTCTTTATTTCAGCTCATTTACCTGTTGCATGTAAGCCACTGATACAGGATGCATTCAGGCCAAAAAAAAAATAATAATACATAAATATATATATATATAAATCTACAGAAATTCTTTTTACTTCACTGTGAACCAAAGGAACAAAGATTAAGACAAACATATATGTGCATGGAAATAATAGATATGTAGGATCCAGCATACTAGACCCTACCCCACCCGACCCTCTGGGTAGGAAGAAGAGGCAGGATGGTGATGATGAAAGCTTAGTATGTCTGCTACTGTTCGTTAATCTTAAATTGGCTCAGATTTTCTTCATATCGCAGTTTATTTCATGTAGTTTAGCGGCAGAAAAAGACAATATTACGGCTCTGCATTCATTCCATAGCACTTCATGACTGGCATCGAATTCTAGTGTTAATCTTTTATCACACTTCATATATCCAGAAGTTAGGAATGACATTTTTTTTAACCCTGCATAAGAAGTGAATTATATCGTTAAAATCCAAGCATAAAAACTCGCAGGTAAAAGAATCAGGAATGTGTTGGGAAATCTTCATTAAAATCTGAACCTGACCACTTAACGGGAATGTGTTCTTACACCTACGAAGGTAAACAGAATGGTGAGCTGCTAAAGAAAATGTCCTTAACCCCTTAACCGCGGGGCGTCACTTTGTGACGCTCAGGCGCAATGGATCATACCGCGGGGCGTCACTTTTGCGATTCTGTGTTATTTTGAATTCTCCCGGGCTTTCAAGTGGTGGGTTGTATCATCTATCAGTACTGCCGGCGTCTGACAATAGTCAGCACTGCTAATGTCATCTGTACTCCCATCCATTGTTGACAATTTACCTATTTATCCCCGTTCTTGACTCCCCTCCCTACCTCCCCTCCATTACCCTCTCCTCTCACCTGCCTGGCCGCGCTGCGCTGAGCAAATCTTCCCTGGAATTTTCCACTGATTTCATCCATTGAAATAAGCCCTATGCCCTATTCTTATACAAAATAATATCTACAAAAAAGAAATAAGGTAAGTGATAGTGCCATACACCTGGAATTGGCTAATTATCACCTGACAACACCTCTCGTTTGCTAATTTCCCCCGGTAGTTTCCCCCGGTAGGAACGATTGGGCAAATATGAATTGGAGCAGATGGGAGACGTGGAAGGTGTCTGTAGGAAATTTACAGAAGAAATATGTGCAGCATGTGATGTGGTGTGTGGAAGGAAGAGAAGACGGAGGGGGGTGCAAGGAACAGCGTGGTGGACTGAAGAGGTGAGACAGGCTGTGGCACAAAACAAGAAAGCATACAATGAATGGATGAGAAATAGGGCCATGGAAGAAGTTGAGAGGCGGAAGAGAGAGTTATATGTAGAAAGAAAGAGAGAGGTGAAAAGATTAGTAAGAGAGAGTAAGAAGAGAGTGGATGAGGAATTTGGAAGGAATTTGAGTGTAAAGTGCAGGGACTGTTAGAAAATGTTCTGGAAAGAGGTGAAAAGAGTAAGACAGGGTGGAACTGAAGTTAACAGGGGAGTGAAAGATAAAAATGGTAGATTACTAGTGGAGAAGGGAGAAAAAGTGAGCAGATGGAGAGAACACTTTAAGGAATTGTTGAACATAGAGGATGGAAGTAATGCGAGTATAAGTGGCTGGGGAATGGCTGGGAGAAGGAGGGAGGTGAGAAGATAGGAAGAAATCAGTAGGATAGAAGTTGTGGAAGCAATGAAGAAAGTTAAATCGGTGAAAGCCCCAGGAATTGATGGAGTGTGTGGTGAAATGCTGAAGCATGGGGGAGAGATAGTAGTAGAATGGATGTGGAAGATATGCAGATTGGCCTGTGAGGAAGGTAGAGTCCGGGAGGATTGGAATTGAGGTATAATTATTCCCTTGTACAAAGGAAAAGGGGAAAAAGAAGTGTGTGGTAATTATAGGGGCATTTGTCTTCTTACTATAATAGGAAAAGTGTATGGTAGGATACTTATTGACAGAGTTAGAGAAAGAACAGAGAAATTAGTTGGAGAAGAACAGGGAGGCTTTAGGAATGGAAGAGTTTGTGTAGATCAGATATTCATTCTTAGATCTTTAGTGGAAAAGTTTCTAGAGAAGGGAAAGAAGTTGTATGCGGCTTTCACGGATTTGGAGAAAGCATATGACAGGGTGGATAGACAAGGATTGTGGAAAGTGTTAAGAATATATGGAATAGATGGGAAGTTGTTGAATGCTGTGAAGAGTATATACGATGGTGCGAAGGCTGCAGTGCATGTGGATGGTGAACTAAGTGAATTTTTCTCTTTGAAAGTTGGGTTCAAACACGGATGTGTCATGTCTCCATGGTTTTTCAGTCTGTACATAGATGGGGTAATAAAAGAGGTACAAGGTAGGGTAGTGGATGTTGGAGTGGCCCTAGCGAGAGAGGATAGTGTTTGGAAACTTCCTGTACTGTTGTTTGCAGATGATACTGTGTTGTTAAGTGAAGACGAAGGGGAGCTGCAAGGCTTGGTGGATGAGTTTGGGAGAGTGTGTAAGAAACGGAATCTAAAGGTGACTGTAGGGAAGAGTAAAGTGATGGTCTTTGAGAGAGATGAAGTCAGTGAATGGACAGCGAGGTTGGATGGTGAGGAATTGGAAAATGTGAGTGTGTTTAAGTACTTGGGTAGTGTGATGAGTAAGGATGGAGGTTTGGAGGATGAAGTGCTTGAAAGGGTACAGCAGGGAAGAAAGGTTGCTGGTTCTTTGAAAGCAGTGATAAAAAACAGGGAAGTGAGCATGGAAGTGAAAAAGTTACTACATGACAGTATTGTGATACCAACTCTAACGTATGGAAGTGAAGCTTGGACGTTGTTAGAAGGACACAAGTCAAGAGTGAGAGCAGTGGAAATGAGTTATTTAAGAGGAGCCTGTTGAGTCACATGGAGAGACAGGCTGACGAATGAGGATATAAAGGAGCGTTGTGGTGTGGATGTGATAGGAAGTGTTATGAGGAACACACTGAGGTGGTTTGGTCATGTGGAGAGGATGGAGGGTGAAAGACTGACGAAGAGAATGTATGTGAGTGAAGTAGAGGGGGGAAGAGGGAGGGGGAGGCCGAGGATGAGATGGAGGGACGGGGTGGAGAGGTATATGAGCGAGGGGGGTGTGAGTAGGGAGCAGGGCAGTGAAATGGCGAGGGACAGGGCGACTTGGAGGCGATTTGTTTGTGGCCACCCCAAACGGGATTGAGGCGTCTGGCAATACATATATTATATATATATATATATATATATATATATATATATATATATATATATATATGTATATATATATATATATATATATATATATATATATATATATATATATATATATATATATATATATATATATATACACACAAATAAGATTCCAGGGCGTCTTTGGTGCCTCATTAACGAGCATAAAGGGAAAATTTCTGCCTCGTCATAAACCGTGCCTACCAATCTACCTAATAGTTATCAAGGACACTGAACAGACTGAACAGTGTCGACGCAAGTCAGTGTATGTGACGCTTATACGAGTCGTTACCTTAACATTGATACACAGCCAACACTATTTACTGTAACTGATGAAGCATTAAACTGACTTCCGAGGTCCCTGGTCATAAATCTATTATTATTTTTTTTTTTTACTTTCTTATACTCACTTATTTTATACTTAGTTTTGTGAATGTTTTAGTATTTCTAACTTTATAACCATAAAAAAAGAAAAAAAAAATACACTTAAGCTGACATTGTTACACTGCTAAACCAGAGAATAAATCGCTAATGTGCACTAACGCCCCAAGACACAAATAGCATAACCTAACTACAGTAATTATGCACAGTGCTTATACTTGTGGTTAAAATATCTCGGTCAATAGAACACCACTGATTCTCAACATTACGCGTGAACAATTATCACCTGTCGAGTGTCAGGCGAGGCACATGTACAGTATACTGGAGATATTAGACAGAACCAGAGGAATCAGGAACTATGCCAAATACGTCAACTGTCGACCAACCTTTCTCTTCTGCCTCCATTCCCTTCACCCTCCCGTCGGGTTCACAAACACGTGAATCCGAACCTGTACAGAGCATGAGGGAGTCATGAACCAGCTGCCTGTGTCAAGTGTAACTTTTCTTTAGGGTAACGGCCTGGCGAGGGGACAGGCTAGCAAAATACCACATGTGTCAAAACTTTGTGTGTTGTAAGAGTGAAATGTAAGGAAATATTGTTCAGCTCTTTATTTCAGCTCATTTACCTGTTGCATGTAAGCCACTGATACAGGATGCATTCAGGCCAAAAAAAAAATAATAATAATACATAAATTTATATATATATAAATCTACAGAAATTCTTTTACTTCACTGTGAACCAAAGGAACAAAGATTAAGACAAACATATATGTGCATGGAAATAATAGATATGTAGGATCCAGCATACTAGACCCTACCCCACCCGACCTCAGGGTAGGAAGAAGAGGCAGGATGATGATGATGAAAGCTTAGTATGTCTGCTACTGTTCGTTAATCTTAAATTGGCTCAGATTTTCTTCATATCGCAGATTATTTCATGTAGTTTAGCGGCAGAAAAAAACAATATTACGGCTCTGCATTCCTTCCATAGCACTTCATGACTGGCATCGAATTCTAGTGTTAATCTTTTATCACACTTCATATATCCAGAAGTTAGGAATGGCATTTTTTTTAACCCTGCATAAGAAGTGAATTATATCGTTAAAATCCAAGCATAAAAACTCGCAGGTAAAAGAATCAGGAATGTGTTGGGAAATCTTCATTAAAATCTGAACCTGACCACTTAACGGGAATGTGTTCTTACACCCACGAAGGTAAACAGAATGGTGAGCTGCTAAAGAAAATGTCCTTAACCCCTTAACCGCGAGGCGTCACTTTGTGACGCTCAGGCACAATGGATCATACCGCAGGGCGTCACTTTTGCGATTCTATGTTATTTTGAATTCTCCTGGGCTTTCAAGTGGTGGGTTGTATCATCTATCAGTACTGCCGGCGTCCGACAATAGTCAGCACTGCTAATGTCATCTGTACTCCCATCCATTGTTGACAATTTACCTATTTATCCCCGTTCTTGACTCCCCTCCCTACCTCCCCTCCATTACCCTCTCCTCTCGCCTGCCTGGCCGCGCTGCGCTGAGCAAATCTTCCCCTGAATTTTCCACTGATTTCATCCATTGAAATAAGCCCTATGCCCTATTCGTATACAAAATAATATCTACAAAAAAGAAATAAATTAAGTGATAGTGCCATACACCTGGAATTGGCTAATTATCACCTGACAACACCTCACGTGCACTCGTTTGCTAATTTCCCCCAGTAGTTTCCCCCGGTAGGAACGATTGGGCAAATATGAATTGGAGCAGATGGAAGACGTGGAAGGTGTCTGTAGGAAATTTACAGAAGAAATATGTGCAGCATGTGATGTGGTGTGTGGAAGGAAGAGAAGACGGAGGGGGGTGCAAGGAACAGCGTGGTGGACTGAAGAGGTGAGACAGGCTGTGGCACAAAAGAAGAAAGCATACAATGAATGAATGAGAAACGGGATTGAGGCATCTGGCAATTGATAGATAGATAGCTTCCCCTTGAAATATGCCGTATAATCTATTTTCGTAATAAAAATATATACATGAAAGGAAGGGAGAAGTATAAGTGATATTTACATTCACCTGGAACTACCTAATTTATTATGTATTGTCTAGATTTACTACTAATCATTTCACTGCGTATATATTAGCAGCTGTCACCATGCTGACATTGGCAGCCCTTCACTGCCCCTAGGCAGCAGCATTCAGTTTACTGTCGTCTATCAAGGTGAAACCACGTCGGATTCGCACCTGTCCAATTCCGCTGCTTTTTAGCCCCATGCAAAGGGCCCTGTGACCTCTATCCCTACTAGACCTCATGTGGAAAGGGGTAAAGGGCTAAGTGACTGCTGTGGAACGTGAACTGGCTAATTTATCAATGATAATGATGGACAGTGACTAAGATCTTTCTGGTGACTCTAAAACAGTGCAAGTGGAAATGTAAATAATGTGTAAACAGCAAGTGAAAACAATGAATGTATATATAACTGAACAGTGGAAAATAGTTTTATAAGTTATTGCAAGTGACAGTGCATAACATAGTGTAAATAAAATAGAAATGTAAATATTGTAAATAAAATAGAGAATGTAAATAGAAATGTAAATGAGTAGTAATATAAGAATACGAGTATATATACTAGGAGTAATGAAAGTTTCACTCTAGCATATATGAATACTATGAGTTATGAAAGTGAAAGTGACAGATTCACTCTCAATGCTAATATACAGGACGAGAAAGTGAATGCTACGTATTTTACTGAAAGAGAAATTGAATGCCTACAGTGACAATAAACTACTATTACTGAAGGAAACTTATGGATAAAGACTGCTGATATATATAAGTGTTATATAGTAATAGGAATATAAAGTGTGAGTGTTTTTATGAATAATAAATGAGAGAATACCAGCGGGAAACGAGCACAAGTGGGAAGGTCGTACGCGCTCATAATTTTCATTGCTTTCACAGTGTTTTTTTTTTGGGGGGGAGTATGGATTCCAAAGTATTTGAAAATCATTGAATAGTGTTACTAGTGATAATATCAGGCTGTGATAATTATATTACGGAGTGTCGGGAAGTGTAAAGTGGAGACTTCGTTACCCAACTTCAGAGGTCTCCACAAGTCCTACGGTACTCGACGAAGGCTCAACAAATATTCCAGGAGAAAGCTGAAGGTATGTGCCATATGCATATTTAATTATAATATTCTAGGACTAGTAACTCGTGTTTGGCAAATATTTTTAGAAAGTCTGTCGGAGGCGAATATCCTAGCGGGTCTTGCAAGTCGCACCAAAACAACCCCGCAGTTTAGGGGTTAATTGTATACAAAGGTTACTCACAAACCGCCTTCCACCCATATCCCCGACATCACAAATGATCAAAAGGGGTAATAACTTCCAGATAAATTTATGCTTAACTTCCTAAAGATGACAAAAAAAATAAAAAATCCAGCTCCTTGAACATCCCACTTTCAGTCACCTTCCATAATACGCTGCGAATAGGTATTTTTGTATCTTCCTAGTCTACAGCATTGGGATGGAGTCCACTTCTCACACCCACTGACCGTAGTGAAACCCGAACCAGAAAATATACAGTTTCCAAACACTCACTCCACCACCTTCGATCCTAGTGAGAATAGGTAAATCAAAGGCCCATATTCTCGTCTGTTTAGGAAGCATCCTAACACCCTTTTTCAAAGCAATTCATTTAACTTATTACACCTTAAGAGGATAAGACTGTAGCACCAGTCTAACAGGGCAGTACTCCCAAGGTGGATGGCAAGCTGGTGATAGGGAGAGCTGGAGCTCCCATTTCACCAGCCCTCAGGACTTGATCCTGACCAACTCTCTTTGCTGAAAATTTTCAGTGCTTTCATTTACACAGACAGTAGACCAGCATACTCTCTTAATACCTGTACCTTCAACTGTCTACACCACACTATATGAACAACACCTTCTATTCCCATTCTTTTTAGGAAAGGCCGCTACAATATTACACCGGCAGGGTAGGCCTGGTGGCACAGGGTACTCCTGGTCGCTATCAAGCGGCTGTGCCAGCAGCGATTAATGCAATTTCTGGTCATGCTTGTCAGCGGAGAAGTGAAATTGCTGCCTTATTCTTCAGCAACATCCGTGGTCTTAGTACCAATTTAAATTCAGTTCATTTTTTCCTGCAATTCATATCCCCTCTGGCTGTATTCCTCATAGAACCACAAATCTCACCCTCTACTGAAATATCCCCTTTTTGTTTTCTTGGTTACCATCTCCTCACAAACTTCCATAACAAGGGTGGCACCTGTTGTTATGTCAAATCTCAATATGCAGTTGACACCATTTTAAACTTCACTTCATCCAGTTTTGATTACTCATTGTATTAACTAAATTGTCAAAATATTACCAAATTTATCTGTGTAGTCTATTGCTCCCTCTTCAGAACCCAGTGTATTTTATTTCATATCCATACGGTTGAGTAACCTTAACCTTGCCCTTAGCACTGAAATTACCATTTTGGGTGATTTTAACATACATAATGTTAATGGTTATTGCATTCTGCCAGGACAATGCTTGTCTAGAGTACGAGCTGTTTGCAGAATCGTTTAACCTGAGACGTCCCGTCGACGTATGGGTACATTGCAACATTTTGCATTTGCCAGTCCCAACGACGTACTGGTACGTCGTGCAATTGCTAGGTCCCTAATTTGCGCAATTTTCAATTATTGCGCATGATTTTTCGTACGTATACACGGGACACCTTCCTCTATTCCTCTACATGATGCCAAGCAGGGACAATGCCTTACACCGCATAACCTCCCCCCCCCCTCACGCCATTGTCTCGGCAATTCACCTGTTACCAGTGACCTGGCCAGTAAAGACATTCAAGGCCAGAGTGATTCTCCAATCGATGACTTGTGGAGGACAAAGTTTACATAGCATTAGAGGAAGAAACAGTCAGAAATGATGATCAGGTAATGTGGCAAAAGAAGGTCAGGTATGGTGATGAGTTAGTGAGTGAAACAATGCTTATAATTCCTATATTACTGCTTGAAAACCAATATACTCTCATGCTACATATAAATTCGTACCAAGTAAATAAATAAAGACCGTTTATGAGTGGTGTGAAATAGTAACCCTCCCATAGAACTCGTTTTCTTTGGTGCCAGCCTGTTAGAAAACCCAGTCAGGTAAGGAGGAACTGCTAACTGTATCGAGTATTTTAAACCTCAGGTGAGTGATTTCTTTATGAAATTTCGATGTTTGTCACCAAAAGCAGAGATTTTAGCCAAAAAAAAAAAAATCGAAAATACCTCGGGATTGGGGGGTGTCGGAGGTGCGAAATAGCTCGGGACGTGACGGGTTAATTTCAGGCAGCTGGTAAAGCAACCAACCAGAATATCAGATAATCCTGACTATAATGCCCATCTTTTAGATGTATTCCTGACAAATAATCCAGATCAATACAGGATAATCTCCACTTGGATCCTCTGACCACAATCTCATCAAATCCTCATTAATTAGCTCCCCAAACCTCCCCATTCTGAACCTGTCAGGCCTGAGTGACCTGATGGCACTTTGATAGGGCAAACTAGGATGGATTTAGAAATTATCTTGCTGACGTTCCATCGCAGTCTTACTTCTCTAGTCATGCCAGTTCTACCCAGTTCCACGTTTGCAACTTAATACTAGCTGGTATGGATTTCTTCATACCAAGTCAACAGTTCACTAAAAGATTGAACTCTCAAAATGGTTTGATAGCAACTGTGCCAGAGCAACACCCCAAAAGTCATTAGCATATAATTCTTACTTAAAATCAAAAACATCTGAATCACTCTCCCAATTTAAAATTGCTAGAAACATTGCAAAAGCTGTAATAAATCTCGCTAAATCAAACTTTCTTAAAAATCAAGCATCAAAGCTGCTTAACAACCCTAATGATAACAGAATATTCTGGTCAACTCTCAGTTCTTTCAATAATAACTTTAACAAGTCATCCATACCCCCACTAAAATCTTCAGATGGTAACATTATAAATGACCTGCGTGGGAAAGCAGATATCTTTTTCAGTACATTTGCCAGAAATTCTACCATAAAGGAAGTCAGCCAGAACATCCCAGTATTAGTACTTGACTCTCCCGAAACTCTTCCACTTAAATTACAGACAAGATAAGTGAAATCCATCCAAGACAATTTACCTACCGACAAAGCTTCAGGCCCAGATGAAATCCGCCAGTTGTTTTGAAACAGTGTTCCCCAGAACTTGCCTCTGTTCTTGCTAAACTATTCAGACTATGCATACGTACTTCATTGTTCCCTAATTCATGGAAAGAAGCCAATATTCACCCATTTCCACAGAAAGGAAATTCTTCTGACCCCTCTGATTAAAAACCAATAGCTCTCACATCTTATCTTGGTAAGGTATTTGAAACTTTAAGAAGCACAGAGGACGATCGGAGGTGACATATTGAATAAAATCGAATAATTAAGAAAAATTCGATAATGCACTCATTTGATGGGTTACTGCTTCGTGCGTCTACTCTGGAACGCTGCCTGACGTACGGTGTAATTTAAATACCCTATTATGCTTTTAAATATCCCCGCTATTGTGGTGTTGCCATTAGGGAGGTCAGTTTTTTCTTATATTTTCTGTTTTTTCAAAGAAAAATACACCGATTTCTTTTCCGTTTTGTTTCTGGATTACTGTACGACATGTTTTCGAGCAGCACTGTCAGGTTTGTTCGTTCGTTCTTTTGAAGATTTCCTGCACATATAGTGCAGGCCGGGCCATACATTAGCCCGGTCAATGGGGTATGGGCTGATTAAAAAAATAGTAAGTGGGGAGGACAGGACCTGGGGATTGCCCAGCACACACGTCCTGTCTCCTGACTGGCTTTGTGGTGTGTGTGCTCAGTCAGGTGGATACACTAACGCGTCCCCCTAAGGTCCCCGTAAAGGGTGCCGCTGATACGGTCCCCTTACGATGGTCAGTGTTTTGCTGTGTAGTAACATTTCTCCCACCATCGTATGGTGACCGTACTTCATGTTATGCAGCAGTACTGTACATTACTATTATACAATAATGTACAAGTACATTACCTTCAGTATACTGTACAGACTGAAATGTTCTTATATTTTACAATTCAGCTTCACGACATTATTACGACATTGTGCATTGTGCAAAACCAAACTGACACTGCTGTACACTGTACAGTGCTGTACCTGACATTTGATGTCGAACAAAGCACCCTAGAAAAAGCATCGTGGGATAAAAGCTCCAGCAAAGGAAATATATATATATATATATATATATATATATATATATATATATATATATATATATATATATATATATATATATATATATATTTTTGTTGTTGCTTAACAGTAACCTATCCTGACCTAACAACCTAAAGTAACCTGACCTAAGGTAACTAAACAGCCTAAGGTAAGCCAACCAGCCTAACCTAACCAAACCTGAACCAAATAACTTTACCTTTACCTAATAACCTAACCTTAACTAACAGCCTAACCATACCTAACTAAATAACCTAACGTAGCAGAACTTAGCTGAACAAGCATAAGGGCCACATAGAACAAGCCAACCTAAGCCAGAAAAAAAATAAATAAAAAAAACTGATCTAACAAGCTAAATTTATCTAACCTTAACCTTGGTCAGAGATTCACATATATACTGTTGTCAGTCATTCCTCACTTTTGCCAGAAAATACTGTATATTTCCTTCAAACTCCCAAGAGGGGATTCCATCCCTCCTTGGAAGTTTTGAATAAATATATACTCAAGAGTTAATCTTAAATTTTTATGGCATGGAATTTAGTGGTTTTAGGAAAATTTTTGGTATATTCTGTTTATATTAAGATTTTGTACTTTTATGTGGGCATAACAATTATGTGAGGATCCAAATTTTGTCCTTACTCTTAGAAGGCACAAATCAAAAGCCAAAAACCATCAAATCTAACCAACATAACAAGCTTTTATGACAGTTTTGGCTTTTTTTTAATTTTTATTAATTGCTTACCTGAAATGTCAAAATTACCCTTGCCTTCTTCACCCAGCTATCATATGCTAACTCAGCATAACCCTAAACTTAAATTAGCCTAGCCTAATAAATTGAGCTATTTTAACCCATCCCATTCCAGTAATAAACTATCCTAATAATCTAAATTTAAAATAATCAATTCTAAGCTAAAACTAAGCAAAGCTTAACCTAATTCTTGATACAACTTAATCTCACCTAGCACACCAACTTTAAATTTATGTTTAACAATGCTAACCGTACCATTACTCAATCCCAAAATAAACAAACCTTACCTAACAAAAATAAACCTAATCTAATCAACATTTCAACTAACCTAACCTAGCCTAATTCTTCAACTAACCTAACCTAACCCAGTACTAACCTAATCTTAAAGGAGCCCAAATTAAACTAAGCTAAGCTTACAATAATTCAATCCACAAATAAACAAACCTAACAAAATTTAACCTAATCAAACATTGCCTAACCTTGATTTTAAATTAACCTAACATAACATAACCTATCTTTAAACTATATTAGAAAGTTTTTTTTTTTCTAGGGGCTTGACCTATTAGGCTGATCTCCTTAAGGATCTTGCCCTGACGGTGTTCACTACTGCACAACAGAATATATTATACTGTTCTACAGCACTACACCTTACACTATTTCACAATAACAATGCTGTACACTACTACAAGTATAGACTACATTAAAGCACACTATAATTTTCTACCAACGTAAAGCATACGTTAAAACTGTCAAACTCTAATTTATAGTACTACACAACATTAATGAGCATATAATACAGTAGAACACTAATGAAGACAAACTGAAATCACTAATTTACACTAATGTACGACTCAGCGCACTGTATATTGTGGTACAGCATCTTTATAAATTACCCAGTATAGTGAAATAATTCGTTTACACGAGAGAATGCTTAATTCAAATTATTTTTGGGTGGCTGAAAGATATGGGAGACGATAAGGGTGGTTGGGCCCACCCTTAGCGGCGATCGTAACTCCGGGCCTCCGGCTCCCGTAAGTGTTTAGTGCATGCCAGCATCCGACGCCGGTCCTTTTACCCCGCCCATAGCGAGTTTCGGGACCGCAACTGTGTTAGTGCATCCGGCCCCTGGTTGGTAAGGACTAAGCCAGTTAGCAGTGCCAGTTGGCCGTGAGTTATGGACGTCACTATTGCTGCTCGTGTTTTGTGTTTATATACATTCTAGTTTCACGCTTATCTGGCGTATTACCTTTGTTTATTTGTTCCAGAATGCCTCCTAAGAAGCACACACAAAGGCTGAAAGAACGTGGGAAGCGGTTGGCACAGTGGAAGAAAGAGGAAGTAGAAAGGAAAGAAGAAAATCGTACTGGAGAGTCGAGTCACAGTACAGCACCTTGCACCACACCACCTGCTACAGCCACACCACGTGCTACAGCCACACCACTTACTACAGCCACAGCCTTGCCAAGCACATCAGCCACAGCCTTGCCAATCACTTCAGCCACACCAGTTTCAGTAGTGCCGGGATTTTCAATAAGACTCCACTTTTCTTAAGGAAAAAGTTACTTGAACGTGATAAAAGTGATGCAGATGAAGGCAGAGGTGACAGAGATAATGTTAATCCTCTCGTGCACGATAAGTTTTGGTAAGTTTTCCGGCACATGATTTTATCCGCCTGGCTGCCGTCACGCGGCAAATAACACGTATTCTCGCCTTATTTTCATCTTGGAAACATCAATATACTGCCATGAAACCTTTGTCATCTTATTCGTCGATGTTTCTTCTAGCTGATAAGTATCATAAAAAAAGAAAAAAAAAAAAACAGGAAAACATGAATAAAACAACATTAGGCGGCCAGGAATAAACATTGTGCTACATCAGTTTCACTTCCCAAATATCACCATTCGAATGTTTTCCATCATACAGGAAAATCTTATTAGAAGTTTTGATAGAGAATTTCATCAGCTTTCTAAAGAGACAAAGCTGGTTGTGATATGATTTGTAGTTTTCAAGAAAATAGACAAAACTGAAAGCCATTTTTGAAAAATATTCAATGAGCTCTCATTCTGAACTTTTCCCACACACCTTATGTTTTTATTGTATAATATTATGCACAATTTCACGAGCTTCTAATGAACACCAGATGGTTTCGATACGCCTTATAGTTTTTGAGTAAATCGCCAAAAACGACTGGGAACTCATGTCCGTGCATCACTTTCGTGATGCGCACACAGCATTCGCTATATTCCCGCCTACGTAACAACGAATTCTTATCATAGATATTACATTGTTATGTCTTGTACATACATAGAATTTACTGCTCTTTATCATGGTTTTTACTCGAAATCGATACGTCCAATAGTTTTCGAGTAATTGGCCGACAAAGTGAGATTACTCCTCCGAGTGCTTTCAACTTTACTGCTAGTGAGGAAAAAAACAAAATCTGTTCCCCCAACATTTCCAGCAGAAAATGCTCCCAAAGGCTTATATTCTGCAAATGAACATACGTATTACTGCTCTTTATCATGGTTCTTACAGGAAATCGATACGTCCAATAGTTTTCGAGTTATTGGCTGACAAAGTGATATTATTCCTCCGAGCACTTTCGACTTTTACTGGAAGCAAGGAAAAAAACGAAGTTTGTTCCTCCGCCTTTTCCTACCAAAAATTCTCCCAAACGCTTATATTCTGGTAATGACTATACGTATAATTCACTGCTCTTTGTCATGGTTCTTACAAATAGTCGATACGCCCAATAGTTTTCGAGTGATGCGATGACAAAGATTACTCTTCCGGTCGCTACCTACTTTTACAGCAAGCGGAAAAAGAATAGTGTTTTCTTCCCCTTTGCCTAAAGACTATATATACTATATATATATATATATATATATATTTATTTATTTTAATATTCGGCCCTCCTTCCCCTAAGTTTCACCACACACATGATATACTCCCTCACAATATCTAAAGGTTCCCCACACCCATGATATACTACCTCACACACACACACACACACACACACACACATATATATATATATATATATATATATATATATATATATATATATATATATACAGACATATTTTCCCCTCCCTCCCCAAACATTCCCCCAACACATGATACAATATTTTCCACGAGCACTCGTGGCACATATCGCAAATATTTTAGATAAGAATCATAAATTTCAACAATTGTTTTAGCAAGGTACAGTACCTGTCCACTCACGTCTCCTGTTCAGTGGCGTCGTTACCTTTCCCAGCACACTGCCGCTAAAGTATTGCTCACCTACGCTATGCACCTAAACGAACACTCACAGCACAGTTCACGTACATTCAGTATAAGTTATCACTAAATGTCAGACCGAGGTACAGTACCTGTTCATTGACATCCATCGTTCCTTGGCATCTTTACCTTTCCCAGCACACCTGTCGCTAAAGTATCGCTCACCGATGCTAAGCACCTAAATAAACACTCGCGGCGCAGTTCACGTATATTTTGCGTAAAGTATTAGTTATCACTAAATGTCAGATCAAGGTACAGCACCTGTTCAATGACGTCCGTCATTCCTTGGCATCGTTACCTTTCCCATCACACCTGACGCTAAAGTATCGCTCACCTACGCTACGCACCTAAACGAACCTTCGCAGCACAATTCACGTACATTCTACATGCAGTATAAGTTATCACTAAATGTTTGACCAAGGTACAGTACCTGTTCAATGATGTCCGTCATTCCTTGGCATCGTTACCTTTCCCAGCACACCTGACGCTAAAGTATCGCTCACCTATGCAGCGCATCTAAATGAACACTCACAGCACAGTTCACGTATATTTTGCATAAAGTATAAATTATCACTAGCCTAAATGTCAGACCAAGGTACAATACCTGTTCAATGACATCCATCATTCCATGGCATCGTTACCTTTCCCATCACACCTGATGCTAAATTATCACTCACCTATGCTACGCACCTAAACAAACACTCGCGGCACAGTTCGCGTATATTTTACATAAAGTATAAGTTATCACTAAATGTCAGACCAAGGTACAGTACCTGTTCAGTGACGTCCATCATTCCTAGGCGTCCCTATCTCCTGAGGACACCTGCCGCTAAGGTATTGCTAACCTACGCTATGCACCATAACTTATGCCATCACGAGTATACATGGCACATTTCAGTTATACTTCACACTATATTATACACAACTACATGACTACCACAATGATTCCACCCCAACCTCCACAATTATTCCCTTCAACGTGACTGTGATGCAGCATCCTTCGTCAGGAGAGTATGATGCAACGCTATTGTATTGGCACACACCACACTCCTTCACGAACACTCGCAGCATGTTTGACGTATATTTCACACAATTCCATATGCATTTTTACTATCAGAATCACAGTAATTCCATCCCTAAACACCTCTAATTATCTCTTCCCAACTATAAAGCGCACATGATGCCTGTCCCATTCCACACTATGGTTTATGGTGTCCATAATGCTAACTAGTTCCATAATTTCACCAAGCCAGCCACAATATCTTTCACACAAAATACACTCTAGGCATTGGCATCATTATATATGTATTTTTTCTCACGCCATAGGGCCTAGGGGAGGGTGAGAGGCAAAACTCTGCTATAGTGAACACGCAAATTGCCTCTAAGCCTAACGAATGACAATGGGCACAATTCCTTTTCGTGACATATATCTATGTTCCATCGACAATATCACATACAGTTATGCTCACAAATAATGGATTATCACACTGAGTCCATAGAGGCTTCGGATCGGGCGGGAAGGGGAGAATTAGTAGGAGTTTAAAGGGACAGGACACGCAACGCAGCCCTACCGCCTGGCTGCTTGGAAAAGACTGACGTTTATCGCTATGTGCTGGGCCCCATGAAGTGTCTCAGTGTTGCCAATGCCTTATCATGGGAAAGAGACACGCTTGCTAGAATGCTTCAAAATTTGACGCAAATCGCCCAGAAACTTAATTTTTGGCTAATTTTTTTGTGCTTAGGAACGTGATTCGCGTGACTGTGCTTCTTTGTAATAAACCACATGGAATGCGAATCACGTGACTGTGCCTGAGAGGGTTATAAAGAAAAAGGCTGCAAAATCTAGTGGAAAATACACGAGAATGTGCTTGTGGAGGGACTGTTACACTGCAAGTTACTTATAAATTATGTGAGCTATTTCTCTTCCACGAGTGTCCTCAGTGTGGCTATATGATATATGAAGATGCACCAGATACTGCATCCCTTGAACACGAAACATCAAAAATACTGACTGATTCTAACCTTTGTCTCGTGTATACCAGTATGGTCAATGATTCAGGAAATGCTGGTCACCCGGTGGTGCCAGGCGACACCCTTTTTATATAATCATCAATATTTTATATGCTGTGCATATACATGTGCATATAGGCTATACTGATGTTTATATAAAAGTAGTATCCTGAACTACTTAGAGAGTGAAGGAGGGGACCAAGTACCAGAATCATGAAAGTAGCCCAACTAGGTGCTCGGTGAGTACACATACATTTTTATTCCTATTTTGTTGTTGTTGTTCCTTATTGTTGTTTTCATCGAAATTTACTAGATGGCCAATTTATATGCACCAAAATTTTCGTTATTGTTGGTCTTCAGATATTAATGTTGCATTAATTGCAACACTGCAAAACTTCAAAGTGCGTTTTCTCAAGACTATACTTTTTACAATTCAAAACAATAGAACTCAGAGGATTTAAGAGATATTTTAATGGGGTATGCTTAGTTTGAGCAAAAAACATACATCTACAATTTTGTTTAGCTGATTTTTGAAATATGCAATACTTTTTTTATATATTTTATTAATGGGTACGAATTGGGGTTGATTTTGAAATATTCATAGTTTCAGAGAAAAATTGGCTAAACAAAATTTCTCTAGTATAAGTCTAGGGTGTACATACCAAATCTGAAAGAAAACAGAGCATGGGTAACTGAGATTATAGACATTATATAATGATATAAAAAATTTTGTATTTGGTCATAACTTCAAAATTTTCAAAGATAAATTTACGAAATTTAGGTGGGATATTTTTTTGTAAGTCTGCATACACTTAACAAGTTTCATCGAAATCGACCGATAAATTACGACCCCCCCCCCAGCTACCCCTTAAACATCTTGAATCCAACAACTTAATTAGTGATAGACAATATGGTTTTCGCCAAGAAAGATCCGCCATTGACATACTCAATCTCCTGACTCATATCATCCATCCATCAATCGACCTACACGGAAAAACTCATGTAATAGCCCTTGATATTTCTAAAGCTTTTGACGGAGTATGGCACCATTCCCAGCTGTCCAAACTCCCACGCTATGGACTAAAGTCTTTTGTTCCTTTGATTTCCACATATCTCAGCAACAGAAAAATAAGAGTAAAAGTAGATGATGTATATTCCAATTTCCACTCAATTAACGCTGGCACGCCACAGGGATCAGTTCTGGTGCCTAATTCACATTAATGATCTCTTATCTGTCACCCACAGTCCCATCCATTCCTATGCAGATGACTGAACACTTCATAGTTAGAGATATCAGACATTTACAAAGTCTGATATCTCAAACTCCCAACTCAGTACAACCATCTCCATAAATCAAGACTTATCTTCAATCAGTAAATGGGGACAAAACAGCCTTGTCTCATTTAATGCTAGTGAAACCAAATATATACAATTTACTAATAGACAGGTATTGTCAGATTCGTATATTACCTTCAATGCTGCAGATATTCCCATCTCTAAAAGTATTGAAATTCTCGGCGTCTCACTTAACAATGCCCTCAGCTGGACCTATCATGTCAGATCACTTGCTAAAACCACCTCAAAGAAACTTGGATTATTGTACAGAGTCCGTAACTTCTCAACTGCTGAGCAGTTAGCTATACTGTAATTTATAAAAGTCATGTGTGCTCTCAGCTTGAATACTGCTCACCCTTGTGGAATGTATGTGGAGAGGTTGCATTAATACAACTAGACAATATTCAGAACAAACCTGTTGGAATTATTTGTAACCCTACTATTATAAATAAACTACCTCCCCTACAAGTAAGAAGGAATGTTGCCTCCCTTGCATTATTTTACAGAAATTTTTATAGCACATGCTCAGACGAAGTTGTGTCCATTGTGCCACCTCTCCATGCCTTCCTTCGTGCTACATGGCATCTGGTAGTGCTCATGACTGGAATATCACTCAGCCACATTGCAGAACTCCCTATCAGAAATCTTTCATCCCTCAAACTGCATCTCTCTGGAACTCGCTTCCCCAGAGTTGTTTCCCTCAAAGCTCGAACCTACAGCTGTTCATGTCTAACTGTTACAGATATTATATGAACAGAGGACACCAGTAATCTGGTGTATGGATTAGTTTTATTATTCATATGTTTCCTTCCTCTGTTCTGTTATAAAAAAAAAAAAAAGGTTACTTCCTTCTGCAGGTTGTGTAAATCCTTCTAACATCGCCTCACTTTACATAACCAACGTACAAAATGATAGTAACCAGCCATATCTAAAAATAAATTGCTTAGGAAGAGGTGCTAGGTAACCACCTTAACCGACGAGAATCCGGACCTGAGACGCGATGGTGTGGGAATCGATTGTAAATATATCTTCAGAATCCCACCCTGGCTCTCATAAACATTGGTGTTGAGGAAGCCATGGCCACAGCTTTCTTGGGGTATTATTAACATCAGTCCGCGAGGAACTTGGCCTACGCAGCTTGACATGGTAGTGTCTTGAGAATGAGGTTTGTTCCTGCCATTGGTGGATCCAGCGGAAGATGGAGGACTCGCTGACTCCGGTCTTTAAAGAGATATGTCGCACTGGCGCCCCGCACTGCCATATCAACACGAGCAAGGAATGATGACCCATAACCAAGTTGCTACTGGACAGCCTCCTCTTCATTCTGATACTCTGCTAGACAAAAATTTAAAAAGTACGATAATTACACAAATGCTTTAATTAAAAAAAAGTATACCACTATCTCCACCCTTAAACTATGAAGAACTGTTCTGCATACGCTTGATGTTCTGCATACACTTCATTACTTAATATGAAAGCCAACTCCTTTCTTATTTAGAAGAAAAATATTCAGTTTATCTTAACGAAATCCCATGGGAAAAGGCTAGGCTGAGAAATGTAGAATTTTGGCCCAAAATGTTTTTAATTCGCCGCGTTCCTTCAAGCTTCGCCAATTTTGTTTCCTCATCCCACTCGATATGTGATATACCTCATTCCGCTTCACACGTAACACATGTCTTCCACTTTGCTTAAAGGCTATTATTTTATCTTGGAACCATCCCAGTGTTTACTTCCCCCACCACCATTTCTCTCTCTCTCTCTCTCTCTCTCTCTCTCTCTCTCTCTCTCCAAATATTCAGTATAGTCGAAGTTTCCCAAATTATCCCTCTTCAATATGTCTCATGGACACTATATTTCTCGTTTTTGTTTTTTTTATTCATCTGTGTATCTTGCAGTGTTATGCCACATCAACTTCTAATATACGCATTTCTAATGATAGACATTAGTAACTCCTTTGAGGGACTGACCTCGAGAAATCAGGATACGAGTTTGTCCCCAGTAGCAATTACTGACAGGAAAGGTGGGCCAGGACTGACACATAAGCAAACATCCGAGTCAGAATGTAATGCCTGAAACGATGACTGGCAAATTCATGGTGGTGGGAGGAAAGAAGTTAAAAAAAAAAAAAAAAAAAAAAAAGCAGGATCACACTCACCCATGTAGCAATTGAATCAAGAAGAGTACTGTTTGCCTACCTAGCTATGCAGGCCTTTATTGATTTGTTTATTCATTTATTTATTTATGACTTATTACAAACATGACCGGCATTGAATTACTTCTGAACTGGACAGGGTTGGACAGTTTCTTGGGAGCAGTCTTGGTGAGGACACGTTGCTGAGTTTTTTTTATAGCTCACTACGGCATAAGTTTGGATGACATATTGCTGTTGGTGCCAAAGAAGTAACTGTTTGTTACTGTGTCCTGAGACAAGATCCAGCCTTTTTTTCTTGCCGATATTAAGTAATTTGGCAATGGGGCAGCAAATGGTCAGTATTGCTCTACATATCCAAACTGAGTAGCCAATCTTCCAGCCGTATTATCTAAGTGGGGCTACAATTGACTGGATAAATGATGAATCACACCAAAAATGTTGTGTTAGTGCCCAGTGCCAGGTGACAGGTGAGGGACGAAAGGTACCAGCCTTCCCTGCTGGATGAACTACTGCATCTCCAGAATGGCTGACCTAGCCTGTGAATGAGGTCCAGTGCAAATATCAATCTCTCTCTCTCTCTCTCTCTCTCTCTCTCTCTCTCTCTCTATTCACACACACACACACACACACACACACACGGTGGACATCGTCGAGGTGGGACGGCCAAGGCTGCGCTCAGCTTCTCTCATACCCAAATGTATCAGAAATGAGTGAAGCTCGATACTATGGTAAAATAGAGACGTTTTAGTATAATAGAGGGGGAAGAAGCAAAAAAGTGAAGTCCAATGAAAGTATAAAGAAATGAGTTAAAGTTCTTAGGAATTCGCTGACCGGCAGACAGACTGGCACCAGGGATGTCTCACACCACACGAGTAGTAGGGCGATGCCAGACTGTAAATAGATATTATCTTTCCGTAAGATGGCGTTTTAATCAAGTGCCTCTAGGCAAGAGGAAGGAAAAAGTAGAAAACAGAATGATGACTAAAGTGACTCGGTTGAAATGGATACACTTAATAAATTAGTGGAGAAAGTGAATAAACTGGAAAAGAAAAACTTTCAAACGAAACGGACGCAATAAGAAAGGAACTGTACCTACAAAAAGGGAAAAAATGAGGAATTAGTAAAAGAATTATACAGAAAACACATAACAATAGGTGAGCTGACAGCTGAGGTGAACACTCTGAAGAAAACTAGCAAAACTGAAAATACGGTAGTCCTTCAAGAGAGTTTTGAAGTTCAAAAATGGTAAAGACATAATTAAGCAAAAAGCTAGTCTAAGAGAACAAAACGGAAATACTGATGAGACAATAACTCAGGCAAATGAAATTAGAAATTGCGCAGAGGAAGTGCAAAGAACATGGGCAGTAGTTGTAGAAGCAAAACAAGATCTAGACAAGGTTGAAGCATAAAGCATTACAAGGGAGGTGAAAGAAATAAGAAACAAAGCTGATAAAGGAAACAGCAGTGATTAAGACATCTATAGTAAACACTGTAAAAGATGAGAAAGAAATAAGGAACAGAATCTCTATAGATAAAAAGAAGATGGTACACCCGAAAGCACTATTCCCCTCCCCCCCAAACAGCTGGAGTCGCAGCCAGTGTGAGACCAGGCGATCGAACACCCAATACCCACCGTCCCTATAGACCTTTTCCAGTGACATCATAGAAATCACGTGGTTTTGTTTATGACTCCATATTGGACAAACTCCTTGCAGTAATGGCTCTCCATACAGAGCTGTCAGAGATTGAACCGTCGGATACATGCAAAAATCTGTATCAACGCCACCAAGATCTGTACAGGAACAAGATAAAGTGTTTGAGGCTGGATTACACCATATCAAGGAATAAATTCACCAGTTTCAAGTACGGGAGATCGAAACCAGATCTCAGATATGGCGATCCCCATCACTGTTTGCACACCCCGTGAAAGTTCACCGACACATCCCTCGAGGTAAATATGTGTAATATATCTATCTGGAATTGTCATACAGTACGTGTAAATTGTCTTGGCAATGAGTGAATTATTCACGTGGGGCCAAGGGGGGATCGAGTAGTTGAATGAGTGGAGGGTGGGGGCATAGGAGTGAGGGAAAGAGGTGGAGGGAGAGTGGGGGTTTGAATGGCGGTGGGATTAGGGTTGGTTTGGGGGGTGGGGGTGTGGGGGATGAGGGTGTGGGGGAGGGTTGGAGATGGATGGTAAATGGTGGGACGGGTAGGGGGTGGAGGGGAAGGGGATTGGATGGTGTTGGGGGTATTGTGGGGGGCTGGGGGGCTTGTGGAGGGGAGTTGGGGGCGCTGGGTGTGGGGGAGTGGGGGGTTCGAAAGTGGGGGATACGGGGTTGTCGGGGGGTGGGAGTGAGGGGTGGTGGGGGGGTGTAGGTGGGGTGGGTGTGTGTGTGAGGTGGTTGAGTGGCAGTGGGGGGGATGTGGGGGGGGTTGGAGGGGGTGGCTCACCTGATATGATATGCATGCTATGGAGTCGGGTGTAGGCCGTCGGCTGCCAATTCTCTCTTTTCACAGCAGCTACCCACTTTCGTTGCCCTTCCTCATTGGCTGGAAACCGGCAGAAATTTACCTCACTTCCACTTTTCTGTCATGTCTTAAGCCTAAGGCACAGCAGTGGAAAATCATCATGGAATCTGCTACCTCCGACAAATTGCCGTCCAGTATGGCGTCATAAACTAAAGTCACATGACCCGTGACGTCACGTGGAAAAGATCTATATTAACCCAAGTGTAAACTTTGTTGGACAGATGTGGAACGGCCAAAGCTGGTGATGTTACAGTGTGTCGTGATTGTTTTCAAAGACAATCAGAACCATTAGGGGTAGGTATATAAAGGTATTTATTTTGTAATACTGTGCTTCTATCCCCAACATATGAGAAAAGCATGAATATGAAAAAAGACCTACAATGTATTATGTGTTATTGTGTACATACCTACGTCCTGTATTATAATGTTACAAATAAGTATAGTATAGTGAACATATGTTGAAAGGTACGATGTCTTTTCTCATCCATTCTCGCTCCCACCTCCACCACCCTACTCTCTGAGTTCCTGTCACCGCTAAACGTCTCTTTTACCCTCTCGTCCCCCACTTCCTCCCTTTGTTAACGTACATATACTACGATAATGATGAAATGATCCGTCAGATATTGATCATATTACTATTATCATACACCTCTGTACTAAGCACCAACAAATCATTAACATACAATACTTCGGTATACCTGCCAACTATTTCATCCTGTTGTGAGGTGGACCTTTCATTACATGGACATAAGGTTGTTTATCGTTAACTCAGGTTATTTGTGGGTTTTGGACGTCCATTAATTCATATTAACGTGGCAATTTAACCCTTTCGTTAGTCCTGTGGGGTATTCAGACGTGGTTAGTCCGGTGGGGTGTTAAAACACCCCAATACAAAAATACATGTAGTGTTACTAACATGTAAAATATATTCATACTTCCCCTTCAGGATATCTCTGCAATCACTAATGAAAAGATTGAATGCCTTGTAGGTGGTGTTTATTAATTTATAATAATAAAGTACAATAAATTATAATATCAGCCAAAAAAAAAAAAAAGATTGACTCAAAATCTCATTTATCAAGTAAACACGCACAGGAAAATACATTTTGTGATTTTTAAAATCAGTATAATGATAAACAGTGTGCAAAAATAAGATAAAAAACCAATCTGTATCACAATATGATCTAAATGGTTAGTTTGATGGGGTGACTGGACACCCCGGGGGGAGGGAGGAAGTGCCCCTCTCCCTCACTACAGCGGAGGCAGGACTAAACCAATCCATATGCTTCCTCCCCTCAGTGAATCAGGAGAGTACTGGAACGGAGAGAAATATTCGAATTACCAGCTAGGAAATATGAGCTTTTAAAAAAATTTAAGGTGCCAAAGCACCGCACCTGACTAACGAAGCGTTAAGTGTTACATTATAAACACGTAAAGTTTATGTTCCTGTCATTATTGGATGAACGAAACGAATCAGGGATCGGCTCTCATGAACCACAAACTCTTTGCCATAACAAAAGTATTCCAACCTCTTGTCGAAACAGTACTGTCATGCGTACTTATTTCTGCTCAGGGGTTACCCCTTCCTTCCCCCCGCTACCCTGGACAGAGAGAAGAGGGTAATAGCGAACGTCTACCCCCCCTTCTGCCCCCAACTCCCCCACCCTCCACCTCCAGCTGCCAGTTTCTGATTAGACACAAATTTTCTCATGTCCTGTAAACATGACTAAACTGTTGTCGCACACGCTTTCAACGGCCAAGATTTGGACTATATTTTTAGAATAAATTATTACCGTATTGAACTGCATTCTCAAATTGAAAATATTCACCATCATTGTAATCCAGTGTCGTCAGCTGCACAATTCTGGGTTCCAGTGCTTACCTTTTCACTTCCCCCAGCTGTCTCTCTGTCTCTGTCTGTCTGTCTGTCTGTCTCTCTCTCTCTCTCTCTCTCTCTCTCTCTCTCTTTCTCTCTCTCTCTCTCTCTCTGAATTTACTTTTCCCACTCACTCTTTCTTTTTAAATTTATATAACTTTCTCTTTGCTTCTCTCCCCCTTCTCTCTAGTTCTTTGTCTTAAGTCTTCCCCGCCTCTCACCCCTCCCCTCCCCCCACCTTAGGCCTGATCAGCAGTCGGTTATACCGTCACCGCTCCTTCGTATATCGTGTGCAGGCAACATTTATCACACACACTTAGGTCAGATGTATGGAAAGCTAATTTTTTATATATATATATAATTGTATTTCTCATTATGTGCCAAGTTCAAATAGAGAACACCAGACCAATATTCGTAATTTTTATTAAAGTGACCTTTCCACTTCACATAGCTGGGTAGCTGGGCTTATAAACTGCACACACCCACACACACACACACACACACACACACACACACACACACGACTTAAATTTTGCACTGACAGCGTGGCGACTACATATATAGTCATTCTAACAACTGGATCTGCTGGCTCCAAATCTTCCCTGTCCCAGTCAAACTCCTCATTCAATAACCGGTTATTGAATGAGGAGTTTGACTGGGACAGGGAAGGTTTGGAGCCAGCAGATCCAGTTGTTAGAACGACTATATTTGTAGTCGCTACGCTGTCAGTGTAAAATTTAAATCGTGTGTGTGTGTGTGTGTGTGTGTGTGTGTGTGTGTGTGTGTGTGTGTGTGTGTGTGTGTGTGTGCAGTTTATAAGCCCAGCTACCCAGCTATGTGAAGTGGAACGGTCACTCTAATAAAAATTACGAATATTCGTCTGGTGTTCTCTATTTGAACTTGGCACATAATGAGAAATACAATTATATATATAAAAAAAAATTAGCTTTCCATACACCTGACCTAAGTGTGTGTGATAAATGTTGCCTGCACACGATATACGAAGGAGCGGTGACGGTATAACTGACTGCTGATCAGGCCTAAGGTGGGGGGAGGGGAGGGGTGAGAGGCAGGGAAGACTTAAGACAAAGAACGAGAGAGAAGGGGGAGCGGGGGAAAGAAGCAAAGAGAAAGTTATATAAATTTAAAAAGAAAGAGTGAGTGGGAAAAGTAAATTCAGAGAGAGAGAGAGAGAGAGAGACAGCTGGGGGAAGTGAAAAGGTAAGCACTGGAACCCAGAATTGTGCAGCGGACGACACTGGATTACAATGATGGTGAATATTTTCAATCTGAGAATGCAGTTCAATACGGTAATAATTTATTCTAAAAATATAGTCCAAATCTTGGCCGTTGAAAGTGTGTGTGACAACAGTTTAGTCATGTTTACAGGACATGAGAAAATTTGCGTCTAATCAGTAACTGGCAGCTGGACGTGGAGGGTGGGGGAGTTGGGGGCAGAAGGGGGGTAGACTTGTTCGCGATTCCCCCCTTCCCTCTGTCCAAGGTAGAGGGGGGAAGGAAGGGGTAACCCCTGAGCAGAAATAAGTACGCGTGACTGTATATACATATGCAGACTGAGAAGCTGCATATGTATGTACAGACGTCGGAATAAGTTCGTTTCCTTTTCCGTGGACTAAGGTGTTTGTAACACTGCTTGATGGAGAGGTATCCCCTTCCCCTCCCTTCCTCATGGTCCCACACTCCCACCCAACCCCCCCACTTTTCTCTCCGACCCCATAACCCCACCCGGTACCCTCCATACTCTTGCTCACAGCCAGCTAGGGGTTTCTGTAGTTCAAGCACCTCTCTAATTTACGTGTAGTCTGAACAACTAATATAGGAGTAGTACAATATATATCATAAACCAAGTTAGAAGATTTACTACACACACACACACACACACACACACACACACACACACACACACACACACACGCTCGCTGGTGCAGTGGTAACGTTCTCGCTTGCCATCTGGTAGACGGGAGTTCGCGCCTCGCTCAGGTTGCGAAAAGTTTCACTGACGAAGTGGGTGGTTACTATCCCCCTTGAGCAGGGGGACGGGTGTGTGCGTGTGTGAAGGTCACAGCCTTGCCCTTAGATCGGACTATATGAGCTCTCAGCTCCCTTCCGGGAGGGTAAAAAGCTGACGATCATGACCATCAGGTGATCCTGACCGACCCGGTGAATTACAGAGTTAAAAGACAGGGAGCGACAGGTGGAGAGGGAGAGCGAGTGGAAAAATGAGGAATGAGAGGGCAGTTACGGAGAAAATGAAAAGGGGAGAGGCAAGGAGAGAACAACGAGAGTTAAGAAGAGAGACAGAGAGTGAGAGGAGAGTGAGATGTGAAATGAGATACAAGCAGTGTGAAATGGAAAGAGAAAAGGGAGATGTGAATCGAGAGGCCGGGAGACAGGGAAGTAGAGACAAAAGGGGACACAGCTGAGAGAAAATGGGAATGGAACAAACAGAAACAGGGATAACAAAAGAAGAAAGTGGGAAAGAGAGCTACGGAACGGAATACTGAGAACGATAATGAGGAATTTTAGAGAAGGCAATGTAACAAGGTGTAGGAAAAAAGTGTGTTAGTCTGGCAAGGACGCAGGGAAAGAACTAAGCAGGATAAGACGACAGCATTGAGGCTGAGTAAAACGAATGACATTCAAGTAAAAGGGGAGGGAGAGAAACAGAGAAATTAGAGAAATTTGCGGAGAGAAAGTAGAGATTAAGGTTGGGAAGAGAATAGGTTAATTTTTAGGGCAAGAAAAAGGAGGGGGATGTTAAGAAGGGAAGACAAGGGAAGTGGCAGGGAGGGAGGAAGGGAGGGAAAGACAGTGGGAAGAGCGGAATGGAAGAAGAGATTTCGGATGACAGGGAGAGACGGAGAAAAGAGAGAGAAAAAGGAGCATGCAGTTATTATTGGGGAAAGAAAGCAGTGAAGGACATGGATTTAGTACAAGTAAAGAAATGCGGAGAGAGTAATGAACCAAAAAAAGGTAACACATGTAACAGATGTAAAAAGTAAGACAAGGTAAGACACAGGGAGGGAGAAAGAAGAGTGAGGTAAGGAGAGAGTGACAGAGGGGAAGAGAGACGAAGGAAAGGAGAGGGAGGAAGGTAGGGACTGAGCAGATTGCTATAAAGAGGGAAAGGAGGAAAAAGGAAGCTGGGGATGAGACAAAGGATACGGAGAGAGAGGGAGGGAGTGAGAGGGGCAGTACACAGACAGGTCGACAAATGTTCAGAAAGTGTGTGTGTGTGTGTGTGTGTGTGTGTGTGTGTGTGTGTGTGTGTGTGTGTGTGTGTGTGTGTGTGTGTGTGTGTGTGTGTGTGTGTGTGTGTGTGTGTGCTTCCGTCCCTGCGTCACTCCTATAACATTGTTCCATTTTTTCAGCTGCTTGCTTTCCTCTTCCCTGCTTCAGTTTCTCCTCTCACTCACTTTTTTTTATCAGTATTTCTCCTGATTGTTCTTACCATTCCAAGTCTCTCTCTCTCTCTCTCTCTCTCTCTCTCTCTCTCTCTCTCTCTGTAGGAATAAAGAGATTGTTCTCACAGTCTATATCTCCTTGATACGGCCACTTCCTCAGTTACTGTGGAATTTTGGTCGACATACGTCGACTTAAAAAGAGTTCAGGAGACTAAGGTATCATGTTCGCCTGAGGGCTGTGGGACCTTTTTAGTACAAACTCATAAACTACGAGGCCAGCTCATTAAAGTGTTTAAAATCTGAATGTGTTTCACAATCATTACATAGAAAGTTGCTTACTCTTAACACGTACTCGGCACACAACCATGGCTGGAAGCTGTAAATGAAAAAAATTTACCAGCAAAATTACGTGAAAACTTTTTCACGTGCAAGAGCTACTCCACATGGAACTGACGCAACATGGACGTTTTGTTAACACTGCTGTAGAGAAGTTTAAGGAATTCATCGGCAGGATCTTACACAAGAATAAATGTGAACTAGATATGCATTCCCAGGCAAACAAGAAGTATCTCCACGATATGGGCTGCATAGTCATTAATATCCTAACTTTTCCTTGTAACTCCCCTTTCTGTGTGTGTGTGTGTGTGTGTGTGTGTGTGTGTGTGTGTGTGTGTGTGTGTGTGTGTGTGTGTGTGAGAGAGAGAGAGAGAGAGAGAGTGTGTGTGTGTGTATGTAAAAGAGGTGTCTACTATCGCAACATTTAATCAGCAGATTTCTGTGTGTGTGTGTGTGTGTATGTGTGTGTGTGTGTGTGTGTGTGTGTGTGTGTGTGTGTGTGTGTGTGTGTGTGTGTGTAGTAAATCTTCTAACTTGGTTTATGATATATATTGTACTATTCCTATATTAGTTGTTCGGACTACACGTAATTAGAGAGATGCTTGACGTACAGAAGCCCCTAGCTGGCTGTGAGCGTGAGTATGGAGGGTACCGGGTGGGATTATGGGGTCGGAGAGTAAAGTGGGGGGGTTGGGTGGGAGTGTGGGACTATGAGGATGGGAGGGGGAGGGGATACCTCTCCATCGAGCAGTGTTACAAACACGGAAAAGGAAACGAACTTATTCCGACGTCTGTACATAGGTCTGTTGGAGTAGACTGTAGCACCAGTCGAGCAGGGCAGCACTCCCAAGGTGGATTGAAAGCTGATGACAAGGAGAGCTGGAGCTCCCATTTCATTGGCCCTCGGGACTAGGTCCCGACCATCCCCCTTTGCTGAACTTTTTCAGCGTCTAAGTAACACAGAGAGTAGGACGCATGCTCTCCAATACAAGTTTCTCTATCAACACCAAACTACATGCACAGTACTCACTACACTTCCTTTTCCAAAATAAAATAAAAAAACCATGGTGGCTCAACACGTGGCCTCGGAGTTCCCCGGGGGCGGGGGGTCCATAAATGCCCCCACCTTCCGCCTCTCTCCCGGTGATGACTCGAGCTGCCTGGAACCACTGCCTGACCCTATTCTTCTTCACTTCTGCAACGTTTGTGGCCTTTCCTCCAAGTTTGGCTCTTTCCTTCTCTAAACCTCACCTTCTTTTTCTGAGACTCAGCTGTCTGAGGCAACTGACAGCAGACTCTTTTCTGCATCCTCTACTTTCTCTATACTCATTTCAAAGCCAAAGGTGGCTGTTGTGTATATATACGCAACGACTTATCTTTCTCTCGTGTTCCTGAACTCGATTCTTCTGAATTCTCTACACTCTGGCTTCGGCTTTCCTGTCATTCCCTGACTAAATATATCTGTGCTGTTTACTTTATCTCCTAATTCTACTGACTATCAAAAATTCATTGACTATCTTACTTCTACAATGGAACACATTCTATCCATTTCACCTTTCTCTGAAATCTCCATTTTAGGAGATTTCAATGTTCATCACCACCTTTGGCTCTCCTCTCCTTTCACTGATCAACCTGGTGAACAAGCGTACACCTTATCTATCCTTAATGACCTAGAGCAGCTTGCACTGCACCATCCCCATATCCCTAACCGCCTTGGAGGGAGCTCAAACATATTTGACCTCTTCCTTACAACCAATCCTTCTGCTTATACTGATAATCTTTTCTCTCCGTTGGGCTCCTCCGATCACAACCTTATCACCTTAACCTGTCCTATTGCTCTGGTACAGCCTGTGGACCCTCCAAAGACACGTCGTCTGTGGCACTTTGGAGCTGCGGATTGGGAGGCCCTCAGGTAGTACTTCTTTGATTTTCCCTGGAATGATTATTGCTTCCATGGCTGGGAGCCATCTGAGTGTGCCTAGTGCATTATGGAGGTTATTCTCTCGGGCATGGAAGCATACATTCCTTTCTCATATCCTTTGACTAATGCAAGAAAGCCTTGGTTTAATCACGCTTGTTCTAATGCTGTCCACAACAAGGAGAGAGCCTATAAAAAGTACTGGAGCCAACCCACCCCTGAATTGCATCTTTTATACGTTTCTGCCCGGAATCGTGCTAAGTCTGTTGTTCGCTCTGCTAAGAATAATTTCATCCATACTAAGTGATTTCAACTCTCTAACTCGAATTCTTCCCGCTCCTTCTGGCATCTTGCCAAAAACCTTTCTAACAACTCTACCTCATCATCCTTCCCTCCCCTTTTCTACTCTGATGGCTCTGTAGCTATTACTTCTACTGATAAAGCAGATCTCTTCGCTCTGACCTTCTCCTCCAATTCCACCTTAGACGATTCCAGTGCTGTTCCTCCATCACCTTCCCCCTCTGACTTCTCATGGCTGACATTAAAATTTCTTCAGCTGATGTATTTTCTTCCATCACAGGCCTCAGTACTAATAAGGCATATGTGCCTGTTGGAGTCCCTCCTGTTCTCAAGAACTGTGCTTCTGTGCTTACACCCTGCCTAGGCAAACTCGTTCGCCTTTGTCTATCAACTTGTACATTTCCTTCTTGCTGGAAGTTTGCTCTCATTCAGCCAGTCCCAAAGAAGGGTGACCATTCCCAACCCTCTAACTATCGACCATTTGCTTTAACATCCTGTATCTCAAAACTTTTCGAAATAATTCTTAGTCGGAAAATTTTAAAGCATCTTTCCTATCACAACTTCTTTCTGATCGTCAGTATGGGTGCTGTCAGGGACGATCCACTGGCGATCTTCTCACCCACCTTTCAGAGTCCTGGTCATCCTCCTTTCAGGACTTTGGCGAAAATTTTGCCATTGCACTTGACATCTCAAAGGCTTTCGATCGAGTCTGGCATAAATCTTTAATTTCCAAACTGCCCTTTTAAGGTTTCTATCCCTCTATCTGTGCCTTCATCTATATCTTCCCTTCTGGTCGTTCTACAGCCGCTGTTGTAGACGGCCATCGTTCTTTTCCTAGATCTATCGACAGTGGTGTTCCTCAGGGCTCTGTCCTATCACCAACTCTCTTCCTTTTATTCATCATTGATCTAAGCTGTACAGCTAACCCTATCCACTCATATGCTGATGATTCCACCCTTCATCTCTCCATTCGGTTCCCGCAACGTCCATCTTAGCAGTTACTTCAACAAACAAGGGATGAGGCTATGGCACACCTAATGTCTGACTTGGCTCGTATCTCTGACTGGGATAAAAATAATCTGGTTGTTTTTAATGCATCAAAGACTCAGTTTTTACACCTATCAACCCGACAAAATCTTCCACAGGATACCCACTAATGTTTAATAATATTCAGCTTAATCCTGCATCATCCTTGAACATGCTTGGGGTTTCATTTATTCGGGACTTATCTTGGAGAGATCGTATTACAACTCTTGTAAAATCTGCTTCCAAGAGATTAGGTGTGCTAAGTTGACTCCATTCCTTATTTACCCCTGCACAAGTGTTGACTCTATACAGGGGTTTTATCCGCCCCTGTGTAGAGTATAACTCTCATATGTGGGGAGGCTCTCCACATACAGCTCTTCTCAATAGGGTGGAGTCAAAGGCTTTTTGTCTCATTAACTCTCCTCCTCTTACTGACTCCCTTCAACCTCTGTCTTTTCGTCACACTGTTGCATCTTTATCTCTTTTCTATTGCTACTTCAATGATCACTGCTCCTCTGAACTGTCTGAATGCATTACTCCATCCCTACGACGGGCGCTACGCGCCCGTCTAGCAGCAAACTCTCATCCTTTTTCTGTCCAGGTCTCTAATGCAAGAGTTAACCGTTACTCTCAGTCCTTCATTTATGCAACATGTCAACTCTGGTACTGTCAACTTTTGTCTGTATTTCCTGCTTCCTATGATCTAGTCTTTCAAACACAGTGTGTCCAGGCATCTTGAAATGATTCTTGAATTTGGCTCTCTCTTGTATTTTGCTTTTCTCCTGGAATGAACAATAATTGCGGACTCGCGGCCTTTAGTTCCTTTTTCTTTGCATCATAAAAAACATACATATATGTATATATTCACGCACATGTAGCCCTAGACATACTGCATGTACAGGATAGGTACACATGCACAGAGATATGGGTATGTGTACAGGCATGCACACATATACATATGCAACATGCACATGTATATGATATATTCATATATACATAGACAGGGAGACATACATATATACATATACACCCTAAATAGATACATATACATAGTCATATACATAGTTAGGTAGATAGAAGAGAAACACATATGCATTAGAAAATTACCTCTTGATTCAAAATCCCAGAACTAGGACAATGCAGGCACATCTACCAGAAGACCCGTCGACATGTCGTAAAAATACCCCCGCTAATACCCAATACAACAGTCCTGTATGAGACAGCCCTAGCATGTATTCAATATGGACGGTGGGTGTTAGCGCCGAAGTGGTGACATGTAGAGGTGTATGGTATGTAGGAGGACTGCTGGACCTTGATAGCAGGCTGTGAAGCCTATGCCCAGAGTCGAACACATAAAAAAAAAAAAAAAAAAAAAAAACATGCACCTGATGTGTGCATGTGTGTGTGTGTGTGTGCATGGACAGCACACACACACACACACACACACACACACACACACACACACACACACACACACACACACACACACACACACACACACACACACACACACACACACACCAAAGGTTCGTTCATTGTCCTAGTGCCAGGGCATTACAATGATATGAAGTCGAGGCCAAGGGTGAGAATGTCTTCAAGTACATCAAGATGTGTGATGAAGTAGGTACACAAAGCAGAAAACAAGAGTCCAGGGGATCTGAAGGGGGCAATAACTGGGCAGTTAATGACATGGTGGGATAATGCATCATCCATTGGATTATGACAGAGTTTACATGGCCTGTTGGCGGTCAGTCATCCGGTGATTTCCCCTGGGGAGCGATACCCCAGGCGAATGCGGGCGATGGCCACATCACAGCAGCGGGTGTGGGTGGGATGCTTGCCATAGGTGTATCTCACACCACGGTGGGTGTCATTGTGCTGGATGGTGAGTGAGACATTCAGCATCGGTACGCAGGGTAGGTCCTCCCTGGACTCCTCAAGAAGGATTCTCCGGACAATTGTCGTGGACACATGGAGGCAGATGGCAGATAAGGGATCGTTACAGGCAGCTCAGGCCAGGCGATCTGGCTGGTCGTGGCGGATGTGACCAACATGGAATGGGATCCAAATAAAAGAAACCCTGAGACCAAGAGCATGAGCCTGATGGAGGCGAGAGTAGAGGGAGGAGATGAGAGGGGAGTGGAGTCAGGGAGGGGGTTGCAAAGTAAGGCAAGGGCAGCTTGGGAATCGTTGATGATTAGACCTGGTAGGTGATGAGAGGGGAGAAAGTCAAGGGGAGAGCATATAGCAGATAGTTCACACTGGGTACTGCTGGCCCAGTTGGGATGGCGGTGGGAGGTGGAGAAGACGGGAAAGCAGAGTTAGTAAAGGCAGTACAAGCAGCTCCTGCCTGGCTGTTAGCGAGAACAGAACCTTCAGTGTAGATATGAACACTTGGGGAAGGTTAGGTGTGGGCTACGTAGTTAATGGTTTCAGTGATGGAGAGCTGTGAGGGGATTGGTAAACGGCCAGAAGCAGTGGCAGAAGGTGTGTAGTGCACAGCAGGAGTTGTACGTGTTCAGGTAGGGGGCAAAGGGTCAGTAGGGATGGGAGTGACAAGATCAGCATGGATGCTGGTGGGATCACGGCCAGAAAGCTGGAAAGGACAGTTGAGTGCTGAACGAATTCGTTTTAGCCAGGATGCCAGGCCTGGCACGTGATTATGCCAGATCCGATCTAGGTGAGTGGAATCTGAGAGAATGCCAACCAGTCGGGAGGAAAAGGATGAAGCTGGAGACAGAAATGTGGTCAGACACTGTGTGGCAAAGCAGACTCCAAGGATATGAATGCGATCAGTGATGGGACACAGATTGAGTTCATGGAGCATGTTAATTACTCTAGCAGACCTGGGGCAGCAAAGAATGAGGCGCATCACCCAATTTTGTACCACTTCAAGTGATTGGAGCTGTGCTGGGGGGACAAGGGAGAGAGGGATAGTATGATAATCAAGAAGGGAGTGAATATATATCAGGTAAAATGATCAAGCTATGGGGATGCTAAACCCATGCGCAAGTGAGTGTGCCAAGGTTTTTAAGTCTGCGGTGAAGGTGGCTGCAGATAATGGAGACATACTGTGAGGGGTTAAAGAGGGAAGAGGGAATTCTGAGATATGTATAAACCTGCACTACCTCAAGATGAGAGCCGAGGAGGGTTCTGGTTGTGCAAGCAAGCCTACGAGTGAGGGATCATGTAAACAGTTTGGTTTTGGCAGTGTTGATAATCAACCCACAAGCAGATGCAGCCTGGCCGAACTTAACTAGGAGACATTGGAGAGTGACAGGAGAAGAAGAGTGGATGCAGATATCATCAGCATAGGTTAGGATCAGAGAGGAATCAGGGATAGGACCTAAGAAACAGAGGAGTCTATTCATAAGAAGATTGAAGAGAAAGGGGCTAAGGACCCCACGCTGAGGTGTGCCAAGATTGAAGGGTCAATAATCACTAACCACCCCACAAAACAGAACCCGAGAGTGACGATAGGGCACGTAGCTTTCCAACCATCAGAACAGGTGGTCAGACACACCCAAGTGGGCAAGTTTGTCAAGGATGACATCACAGTTTGAGATGTCGAATGCAGCTTTGAGGTCAGTGAAGGCTGTACAGGAGAAGGATGTGAAGGCAATGTTGTGTGCTTCGGCCTGGGAGGAAACCAAAAAGGAGGGGAGAAAGCTGGTCCTGAAGAAGATCATGGAGCCTTGCTAAAAGAATTCTCTCAAGGACTTTGCAGATAGAAGAAGTCAGGGAAATGGGATGGAAATCAGAGGAATTAGGCTTAGGGATGGGGATGATGGTGCTACGGGTCCAGTCTGCAAGGAGACTACCTTCGGAGAGACTCAAGTTGAACAGTGATAGTAGGGGATTGCCAGGGACTTGAGCAATGAGTCTGAGTGTGGCGTAGGTGATCCCGTCATCACCCGGGGCAGTTGCCGTGCCTTGCCATAGCGCAAGGCGTAACTCCTCATCGGTGATGGGGAGATCATCAAGGGGAGAGGTAGTGGAGCAAGCCTCTGCAATACATGCTAGCCTGTTTCTGCTAGCAGCCGAGAGGCAAGCCTTGATGGGGGGAGGCAGGGAAGTCAGCTGAGATTGGGTGGACCATTTGTCAACTAGGTTGTTGACATATTCCACAGGATTGTGGTGGAGAGGAGGGGAGGGGGACTTGCGTGACTGAACAACTCAATCAACAAACCGCCAAGCCTTAGATTGAGGAGTGTTTGCGTTAATGTGCTGGAGAAAGTCATGCCAATACTCCTGGCGAACATTGTGTTTAAGGTCATGGGAGGACCTGGCTGTGGTGAGATAGGAGTGGAGGTTGTCAGCTGTGCAGTCAGCATGGTATGCAGCTGCTGCTCACTTCACTTCCTCCTTGCTGTCATGTAGACAGCAATCCTTTACCCACTCCCCAGCCTGGCGAGCAGAGGTTTTCGTATGATTGAGTTGCAGCACATAATGATCATAGATTTGTACTACGGTGACCAGGGAGGTGTAAAGTTCAGTTGATGTGGTGAACGAATGACTGGCAAACCAGGTGGTGAGCATGTCCTTGTAAGTGGGTTGCAGCAGAATAGGGATATTAATCTTTTTCCTGACATGGTGGTGCTGGGAGTGTGGTATGGGAATGGAATATGTGGCAAGGATGGCATTGTCCTCGGAGATAGAGTCGGAGATAAGAGTCGGGACAATGTCAACAGTGAAAGCATGTTGTACCATGTTGCAACCAAGGACGAGATTGAGATAGCCTCCCCCAACATGAGTGGGATGAGGAGTGGGGAATGGATGCAGATGATGGTTATTGACAAAGTCATGGAGACGATGACCAGCAGGAGAAGCACGAGAACCGCCAAATGACAGATGAGAGGCATTAAAATCACCCAGGTAAAAGTTAGGTGAGGAGTGGCGAGTAGGTAAAGTGGTGGGGTCACCCCCAGTTGGACTGAGGTAGACCTTACATATATACAAAGAGGAATCGTTGACAGTGAGGTGAAATAAATGAAAGAGGGAGGAGTGAGAAGAGGCAGTTGATATAGTATTGAAGGTGTGAGGAACAGAGTGACGAATGTATGTAACCAGGCCTTGGCCAGAGTGGGTATGATAGCAGTGGTATCCTCGAAGCCTCGGTGGGGGTCTGGGGCGACGAGAGTGAGGGAAAACCTCCTGAAGGCATACAACAGCAGGGTGATGAGATGAAGCATAATGAGAAAGGTCAGGCAGGCGGCAGTGGATGTTTTGTATGCTCCAAGATAGCATTTTATATTGTCTAGGTTTGGGAGCCATTAGGACAGGGGGGGACACGGAGAATTGTCATGAGATAGTTGGGGAATGGATGGTTGGGGAATTGGGGGAAAGGAGGAGGAAAGTGGGTGGGGAGGCATGAGAAAGGGAAGTCCCATATGTGTGGCTGCTGGAAGAGAGGGAGGTAGGGGGAGGGGAGAGGGTGGCAGAGAGGCAAGGATTTATGGGATAAAAGAGTGGGTGAGGGGGTACAAACAGAGGAGGCTTGTGTGAGAGGCTAAGGCTGGGACACAGGTGAAGGGACAAGGCTGGGTGGTGGTGAGATGGGAGGGAGGGAAGGAACAGGGATAACAGCAGGGGTGGTATTTACCCGGGAGTTGGTTTGTGGGAGCTGGGAGGTAGGCAGAGAAGGAATTAAGGTTAGAAAGTACATACAAATGGAGACTGCATAGCTCCTCGTACTGTTGTTGCAGTTGCTGTAGTCGATGGTCTGATGGGTGGGGCAGGGGGTGAGGGGGGGTGAGGGGGGGTTAGCAGCTTGTTGCAGGGCACAGGGAAGGGCAGGGGCTGAGGGGAAGGGGGGAGGGGGCATGATGTAGAACCAGCAGCGGAAGGGTGTATCAGCTGATGACTGGGAGCAGGAGTGGCAGTAGGGGCAGGAGCAGGGGCAGGGTGGGCTGAGTGACAACTTGGGTAATCCAGGTGTCAAGCAGTGATACCCACATGCCCACACCGGGGGCATAGAAACTGCGGCGAGTGTAGGAGACGAGGGTGAGCAGCCATGGGGTCAGTGAGGGCTGGTGGAGTTTGTGGTAGGGACAGTTCTGGGAACTCAGATGAGTTGAGGTCAGGTGCACTGGGACTAGGAGAGTGAATGGCGAAGGAGTACCTGACAGGGCAGGTTGTGGTTGGTTGAATGGGGGCCACTGCACAGACCACACTGTTCTGTAGACTGGGAGTAGTGTGAAGTGTGGCCAGACTCATAACAGCAATAACACAAGGACTGTGATGGCTTGGCCTCTACGAAGGTTCAGGGGGGAAGGAGTAGCTCATAGCTGTATTCAGGAGGGGGGGGAGTCCTCTCCCTCCCATACAACAATGGCATGGTTGATGGGTTCTCCCAAAGAGTTGTACAGGCGATGTGCTTGCTTGACAGCAGGTATGTTGTGCAGGACTGTAACAGGGCAGTCAGTTGCCAGGCGTTTCACAAGGTATTCTGGCAATTTCTTCCTTCTTATTATGGCATCATGGAGTACAAATTTGATGCCCAAAAGCCCCTCAGTTGTTAGGGTTTGGATGAAATCTGGATAATACCTGTGGACATAGATGTTAGGAGATGCAGGAGACATAAGGCGAACAGCTTCGGAGTGTTGAGTGATAAGAGGGTGAGTGGATGCATGCTGGTGCCAGACACCATGGACAGCAGGTGTACATGTGGAAGGGAATGCCAGGTGCATATATTGGTCTCGTGGTATGACAGAAAGGAGCCGGAGCTGAGGAGGCGGGTATGTGGCCACAGGAGAGGTGCTGGTGGTGAGGGTAGAGGCAGGATCATCAGGGCTGCAGGGGTGTGATATTATGGCAGAGGGTCGTTCTGGGTGGTTGGCACTTGGCACCTGGATGTTGGGGTCGGTGACTGCCAGTTCAGCACTCTCCCCTGTTGGGAAACGTGAGGCACTAGCATCATCATCTCCACTAGCACTATCAAGGCTGATGCGTTTAAATGTTCCAGTAGTAGGTTCGTTGGAGGCAGCAGGATCACCGACAGTCGATGCTGAAGTGTGAGGAGCGTTAGTGTCTGGCGGGGAGTGTGTGCGACGACTTACAACAGCCGGGGGGGCAGTACTGGGTGTAGCAGCAGTTTGTGTTGTGCTACTGGGGGGTCTGGCATCCCGTTTTGGTTTGGGTTTGTGCTTCCCCTTACCCATAACACTGACCATGCCGTGTATTAATGTTAACACTGCACAACGAGTAGGAAGGATAGCCCAGAATACCAAACAAATTTCCTGTCCCTTTTTGGCAAAGTTACCCTTAAAAATACAGTTTTCTAAGAGCGCTGTTGAAATACGGCAAATACAAGAGGGGTCTAAAGTATTTACACCCAAATCTGTGTGTGTGTGTGTGTGTGTGTGTGTGTGTCTTGTCCACACATGTACACATCAGGCGCATGTGCATGTATTGTCCTTGTGTAGGGATTATAAATCGAGGTAATTTTATAATGCATATCGTTTCTGTCTACCAATCTACCTGTGTGTGTGTGACTATGTATATTCGTATGTATCTGTTTAGAGTGTTAATGTATACATATGTCTCCCTGTATATGTTTTTATGAGTATATCATATATGTGTGCAAGTAACATATGTACAGTATATTCACGCATGTCTGTACACATGTCACATACCCATATCTTGATACATGCGTCCCTGTCCTGTGTATACAGCATGTCTATGGGTACATGTACGTGAATATATACATATAGATAGATATAGATTGATAGGTAGATAGATATGTACGTATATGTATGTGTGCACATGTGCCTCTCTCTGCATGCAGTACTTATGTCCATATATGTGTATCATTGTATCCCATTGCTTATTCCTATACTTGTAATGATAATTACTGCAACAGCTTTGTACCATGTATGAGTCATCGTATGTCTTTGTTCATTATTGTGTTTGTAATGATAATTACTTCTATACTTTTTATCCCCAAAGGTATCTATGTAACCCTTTGCTTTCATGCACCCTTCCCTGTTTGGTCTTCAGCATGTTCCCCGGAGTGTTGGGGCTTGTAGGCTACTGATTGGTAAATAAAGAACCTAAAGAAAAAAAAAATCTTGCTGATTCTGCTTCGCCACACAATGCCTGACCACATTACCCACCCCTGCCCCTTCCATTTCTTCCCGACTGGTTGATGTTCTCTCTGATGCCACCCACCTCGACTGGTCCGGCACACTCCTGTCTCTGACGTGGCTTCTTGACTCCAAAGAATTAGTCTCTCTGTACAGGTTGGAAATTAATGCCAGTAATATTTTTACACCTTGCACTGTAATACCCCATGTTTTTATACATTTTTACACTAATATTGTGTATTATCCACATCGATTCGGTATTTTTTTTTTTTTTTAGTTGAACGTTGACACTTGAGGCTTATATTTTACCAGTGAGTTCCTATATATTTTGTGATATTTATCCATACTTTTAAAAGAAAATATCATGGGCAGTTTAAAAGTTCATTTATAGTTAGGATCCCTCAAAGGGAAGATTCAAGGCTCTCTCTGTGTTTTGGTTTCTGAGCGGGCAGCTGTACAGCGTCCTGCCTGGAGTTTTTCTTTCTCCTACCCCCATGATGATTTAGTGTACCGACTTCTGTTCCCTTAAAAGGTATTTTGATTGTATTGTGCCCATGCTAGTAATGGTTTGGGAGTGAAATCTGCTCTAGAAACTGTTAGATATGAGAAGAGTACAGAGCAGCTCTCTCTCTGTGTGGGTGAGGAGAGACAGAAATCAGCTTGTGTCAGCATTTTGACGCCTTGGGGTAAGGGTAAGTAGGCACGTACGCCACCGTGATATTAAAATGTGTGTTATAATAACATAATAAGGTGACGGATCCTTATCCTATGCAGTATCATCCTAGCACCTAGAAGTTAGGATGGTCAAAGGGCGGCTGCATTATCTTATTTCTTGGAATATTACTATGAAAAGTTTTATTTTTTTTCACAAAGTATAATACTTTTATCTTATTATTTTGCTTGAAACTACCTGAAAGTTCTAACACTTTCAGGGGAACAAGTTTTGGAACAAGTTTTGGAATGAGTCTTGAAGCAGTCTTGGACAAGTTTTGGATATAAGTCTGGGAGTGGACTTCACTCAAGTTCTGGCAGAGCATTTTACTTCTGACACTGGGTCCAGCATGGCCATTGTCTTTTTTCTTACGCAGTATTCAAGTTTCCCAGGCCTGGAACAAGTCCAATCTCCCTCTTATCGTCTAGCATGTATGAAGAAGCAGCATGTAAATAAGGACCAATCTCTACAGCAGGGTGTTTCGTCAACCTCCTGGATTACCCTATGCTCCTTCCCAGAATATCTGAAGGGTCGGCACTACCAAGTACATCTTATACCCTTCTTCAAGTCATAGAGTGGACACCCCTTTAAGTTAGGTCCATTTATTATTTTATTTTAGGGTGTATTACTCATTATTCTCAAATATCTCATATATTTCCAAATTTTTCTTTAATTTAAATGTACTGCTCACTTATTATTATTTGTAAGTGGTTTTTGGTGGCTATTTTTCCATCAGTACAAAATGATGGCCAGTACATCTCTGGCAGAGATCTCGTCGGTATATGTGTTAACCATGTCACATCCATCCCTGCTGACACTCTGTACCCTGTCTGGACACCTACAACTCCTGCTATTCATTACACACTTTCCACCATTTTTACGGATTATCCACATACCCCTCCTCAGTTCTCAGTCGCTCAGTGACCCGTACCTACCCTAACCGTCCTGTTCACTTTTATACTTACGGTTCTGTCCTTCCAAATGGCCAGGCGTGGATAGCTTGTCTTGCCTTTACTAAATACATCTCCAACCGTCTCCCCAAGTAGACCTGCAGTGTACGTTGGGAAAACTGTCTGCTCTTATCTCTGCCATTAACTTGTCTCCCAAAGACACTCAGGACTAATTATCAGCGAATCACAAGCAGCCCTCGCCCTTCCTGCAACTCTCCTTGCCTCCATCCTCCTCTTCACTGCTCCCTGTACTACCATCTTCATTAGGCTCATGCCCTCCATCTCAGGCATTTTTATCTGGGTCACACCCGACATGACCAGATATATCACCTGGCCTGAGCTGCATGCAACTTCTGCCTCCCTGCCATTCTCCTCCCTGTGTCCGTATTGACTGTCCTAGGAATCATTTGAGAGAGGGGCAGGAAGGACCTAGACCTGTGTATTGATGCTGAACGCCCCACCAGCATCACCATCCAGCATTATGACAATTACCACTGGGTGAAATACACCTACAGCAAACACCTTATCCTCACCCGCCACTGTCAGATTTGTTTTTTTGTTTTTTAAATAACTGAAGAGAGGAACGAAAAACATATAAAAGATAATGCATACACTGCACTATAGGTGTCCTCCATTCATAAGAAGAAATCTGTAACAATTGAATACAAAGAGCTTTAAGTTGAATTTTGGAGGGAACCCACTCTGAGAAGTGAGTACCAAAGAGATGCAGTTTGAGGAATAAAAGAATTCTGATAGGCAGAAGTTCTGCAATATGACAGTGTTACAGACCAGTCATGAGTGCTACCGGATGCCTGTGTAGCAAGGAGGAAGGCATGGAGAGGTCGCATAGTGGATGCAATTTCGTTTGAGCATTTGCCATAAGAGTACCTGTAAAATATTGTGAGGCAGCCATCTTACTGGCAGGGGAGATAGTTCGAATGTAATAGTAGGGCTATTAATAATTATAACAGCAGTGTTTTGAACTTTTTATTGTTTTAGTGCAATCTTTTTACATCCATTCCATAAGGATGAGCAATATTCCATTTGAGAGTGCACATGACTCTGTACTGAGCTGTGAGTAAGAGATATTAAACTCCTCATGACTTGGTGTTTAAGTATGAATAAACTGTGAAATGTTCAGAGTCATCTGCATATGAATGGATGGAATTATGGATGACAAGATAAGAAATCATTAATATGAATTAGGAATAGGGTTGGAGCCAGAACTGATCCTCATGGCACATCAGCATTAATCGAATGGAAATTGGAATGTACATCGACTGTTTTTATCGTTCTGTCACTGAGATATGAGGAAATCATTTGAACAAGAGATGACAGGCAATAGCAAGGGAGTTTGGATAGTGGGTGACGGTGCCATACTCTGTCAAACGCTTTAGAAATACTAAGGGCTACGGCATGAGTTTCTCCATGTTGGTCAATTGACTGATAGTTGGTATGAGTCGGGAGATTGATTATATCAACAATGGATCTTTCGTGACGAAAACCATACTGTCTGTCACTAATTATGTTGTGTAATTACAATCTCCAATACTTTACAAAGAAAAAATGTGATAGCGATTGGTTTGTGATCAGAGGGATCAGATGAACTTCCTTTCTTTGGAATTGGGTAGATATTGGCCTCCTTCCAAGAATTTGGGAATGACGAAGTACAGTTCACATGCATAATAAGAATAATTTTTCTGAAACAGGAGCAAGTTCTGGGGAACACTTTTTCAAAACAATTGGAGGAATTCCATGTGCACCTGGAGCTTTGTTGGTTGATAAATTGTCTGGGATGGATTTTACGTATCAAGTTTGTATTTTCTGTGGAGCAATTTCGAGAAAGTCAAGTTCTAGAAGAGTGACGTTCTGGATTACTTCCTTTATGGATGTTCACTTTACCACGCGGGTTACCATTGAAGGTTTCTGTGGTTGAATGGGTGATGCCTTGTTAAAGTATAATTGAAAGAATTGAGAGTTGACCAGAATATTTTGTTGTCATTAGAACTGTTTAATAATTTGGATGCTTGGTTGTGAAGAAAGTTTGATTTAGCGAGATTTATTGCTGCTTTTGCACGGTTTCTAGCAATTTTAAATTGACTATGGGTTTCGGATGTGTTTTATTTAAGTAACTGTTATATGCAATGGACTTTTGGGTCGTTTTGCTAGAACAGTTGCTGTCAAACCATCCTGGGAAAGCCTATCTTTTAGTGAACTGTTGACTAGGTATGAATAATTTCATACTAGCTTGCACAGTCATTAACGTATGACTGGATAGAACAGATGTCAATGGAGAAGAAAGACTACTATGGAATATCAGCAAGATAATGTCTAAATTCAGTGCCATATCAGATAGCCGTCTGGTCACCTGGCAGATTCAGATCGGGGGGGGGGGGGGTCGTTGGGGGGAACTAACTATTGAGGCTTTGATGAGATTTTGGTCGAAGGATCCAAGTGGTGACAGTACTTCTGTCCTGTACTGATCTGGATTATTTGTCAGGAAATGGTTCAAGATATAGGCGTTATAGTCAGACTTATCTGGTATTCTGGTTGGATGTTTTACCTGGTGCGTGAGATTAAGCGATTCTGTAAACAGCTTGCATTCTAGATCCATATCGTCAGTCGTGGCAGAAAGCAAAAATCATTGTATATTATGGGTGTAAAAATCACCCATATCGGTTCTGTAATGCCAGAGGTAGGGGTGTGGTAAAGGTTAGTCAACCTGGTGAATATGGAGTCAAATTCGCTGAGTTCTGAAGATGTGGCTGTCTTCCACATTTGCGTGAGGTTTCGCTCCAGGGAAGAAGTCATTTGAAGACCAGCCACCGACAAGCCCTGGAAACTCTGTAATGCTCCTGTGGTTGACCCATTATCCTATCACATCACTAACTGCCACATTAGTACTTCCTTTATGCCCCTTGACGGCCAAGGTTTGAATGATCGGATGCCAAACAATTTTTTTTTTGTTTTTGGAATACCTGAGCGACTTCTGGCTTTCGTTGACAGGTGGTACGAAGCACATAAGAGTAGACATTTATGCATGTGAGGTGGAATAAGGATTCCATATCCTCTCTCTCTCTCTCTCTCTCTCGTCTTGTTCACCTGATCCTGACGGAGTGTTGTCAGTTGAATAACGTACAATATGTTTATCAATGGATCAGCAAAACATTACCCACTCATTGGTGACATCGTGCGAAAAATAACATCATGTCAGTTAACTGTCAATTGTTGGAAAACCGCAGTCTTCAAGGAGGGGGCGTGTCATAAAAGACTTTGTGGTTCCTTTGTGGTTGAGTTATATATATATTAAACTTGTGGACGAGCGGTTATTATACTGGAGTAGCTTGTAGTTGATAATCTTCTTTCCCATTTGTCATGTAGTGACAGGAGAGGTAAAGAATAGTATGGGCCTATTTTTATTTGTCTTGGAAATATTAACAGGTCTCTCACACAGAGCGAAGTATAGAGTCCAGTCCCGCTAGCTATCTCTCTGTCTCGCTCTCTCTGTCTCTCTCTCAAGTTACTAAGCCCTTCTCCCCATTACCTGCCTGTTCTATGGCTAACCTCCTTCTGAGCTCTCTTTCCTAAATTCTGGTGTAGCAGGGGTTTTATCAAGTGTGTTCCTTGTGAGTGGAAAGTTCTAGAAGCCTGTGTGTGAGTATGTGTGTATGTGTGTGTATGGTCACTAGGTGCTGTCGTGTGCCTAATAAGCATTCGTTGAGTTAAGAGTGTGTAAGCATGTTTAGCATTGCTCGATTCTCGCAGACACAATACCTTCTCATCATCTGACTCCCTGCTTATATCTGTCTCTCTATCTTATCTATTTATCTATCTATCTATTATGATTTGTAATTATAATATGGAGTCCTAACACATTGCTCGGTACACGCAGCTGAAGGACCTCCGACAGCAACTATCATTGACAGTTAATAGTCATAATACATTAATACATATTATATACACATTATAATGAACTTATAAGCTAATTAAGTGAAATACATAATATTGTAAAAGTAACATAATTGTATGAATATTGTATACATATAATATTCATAGTAAATAGTGATTATTCAGTAATATTACATTTTAAACAAGTTGTATACATATTTGAATAAATGCATTAAAGTAAGTTATTTAAATGTAATACAGTATGTACTTGGGTTATTGTAGTGAAATGCATAATTGTGTTGGCCTTATAATTGTAGTTACATTTGTTAATGCAACTCTTACATAAGTGTCTTGGCCTTATAATTGTAGTTAAAGTTACATAAAAGTTACATCTTGTTAATGCAACTGTTACATAATTGGCAAAGTGTAACATAATGCAATCGTTTGTCGTTACATAATTGTTACATATCGTTTGTAGTTACATAATTGTAGTTAGTGTAACATAATGCAATCGTTTGTCGTTACATAATTATAATATGGAGTTACATAATTGTTACATATCGTTTGTAGTTACATAATTGTAGCAAGTGTAACATAATGCAATCGTTTGTCGTTACATAATTGTAATAATTGCAGTCCTAACATATGCTGCGGTCGATGATAGTGATGATGTGTCATGCCACTTGCTTGTGGAGACAACAATTTGCTTTTTTTTTTTTTTTTTGGAGTTTATGTGGTATTTTGGCATTTGTAGTAACACTTACACTTATTTTCATTTGTTTGTTATGTGATCTTACTCTATTTCTCTTTTTTCTTTTTTCTTTTTTTTTTTGTATATTGATTTTCTATACTTTGTTTTTCTTCGCTTGTGTACGCTTTTTCTATGTTGTTCATGGTTGCATAATTACTGGCTAATTTCCTTGGGATACTTTTTTAAAGTTTAGTTTATATTGCACAGATATTATTGAAAATGATATTATATAGTCCCATATTTTGTTATTTTATATAAAAAATATATATACATATATACAGTATTAACTATATACACTGATTTGTTGTTCACTTGTACCTATTGTGGGTAATATGTGTGTCAGCACTGTGTGGAAATCATTGTCTTCACGATTGTGTTGAAGATGTTCACTCTTGCTAACGTCATTTGTGTTGGCCATTTTTTTTTTTTTTCTAGTTTACCTTGCAACTTAATTTATTTTTTTCCACTAGGTAGTTTTAATTAATAAATGTTTAATACAGTTCTTTTAATCGCTCACTGAGTAACTGTGATGGTATATTTTCTTTATCTCTTTGTAGATATAATAATGTATAGCTGTATGTATGAAACACGTATTTTATGTAGGTATAAATGGTAACACTCGTTGGTAGTAAATAAATGTTATAATAAATGAATGAATATATACTGTGTAGAATATTTATTGTTGGTGATTATTTAGTGTTTGAGTTATGCAGACAACTGAAGTAAGTATGTGTATTTAAGTTGTAACTATACAGCACGTTTTATATGTTTGTGCAGAAGCTTATTGTCTATCACTGTGTATTGTATAAATGAAGTAACTATGTAACTCACTAATTTTTACCGTGGTGGGAATGGTGTGGGTGGTGTTGCACGTGGTGATAGCGTTGTTCTTCGCGGGTTGATTGGCATGTTGTGGGGTGTCAGACACACGGCTTGGCGTCGTCTCAGCACACGTATGGTGACGCCAACATCCCACACTGATAGCTGTGGTGAGTAAACGAGTAGCGATGAGTAACTTGAGTGAAGATGAGTAAGATGCGTCATAAATGTGGCTCTGGTGTTTTGCTGCGTGTCTTGACCTCTGCGTCAGCGATGCAGGTAGACGGGAGAGAGTGGTTGGGGTTTGTGTGCTTGTTGCTTTGGTCTTTCCTCTTCTTTACTTGCTTTGTTTTTTATTCTTCTTGCTGCTGCTTGAAGTTACGTGAAGATTATAGAGTTGTTTTATAGATGGTTGTAGTTCGCTGGTTCGTCGTAGAAGTTGCAAGATCGTATCAATATTTTGTTAAACTACTTGCAAGGCGTCGTGTGATCACTTCTAAATCAGCGTGATGATCGTGGAGACGGAGGGGGCTGGTTGGAGAGAATTCTGTCAGGAGCTGGTTGTAAGTTGTTGGTTGTGAGAGGTATTTTTTTGTTTTCAATCTTGATATTTTGTAGGAATTCACTGTTGATTCATAGACGAGTTTCGTATACGTTCGCTGCTACCAAATGTCATAAAAAACTTTGTAGTTACTTGTAGTGGAGTGTTCTATATATTAGACTTGTGGACGAGCGGTTATAATACTGGAGTAGCTTGTAGTGGATAATCTTCTTTCCCATTTGTCATGTAAAGACAGGAGAGGTAAAGAATAGTATGGGACTATTTTTATTTGTCTTGGAAATATTAACAGGTCTCTCACACAGAGCGAAGTATAGAGTCCAGTCCCGCTAGCTATCTCTCTGTCTCGCTCTCTCTGTCTCTCTCTCAAGTTACTAAGCCCTTCTCCCCATTACCTGCCTGTTCTGTGGCTAACCTCCTTCTGAGCTCTCTTTCCTAAATTCTGGTGTAGCAGGGGTTGTATCACGTGTGTTCCTTGTGAGTGGAAAGTTCTAGAAGCCTGTGTGTGAGTATGTGTGTATATGTGTGTCTGGTCACTAGGTGCTGTCGTGTGCCTAATAAGCATTCGTTGAGTTAAGAGTGTGTAAGCATGTTTAGCATTGCTCGATTCTCGCAGACACAATACCTTCTCATCATCTGACTCCCTGCTTCTATCTGTCTCTCTATCTATCTGTTTATCTATCTATCTATTATGATTTGTAATTATAATATGGAGTCCTAACATAGGCGGCCATCGTCAGCGCTAAAATCAAACTGATTTTACACTGCCAATAAATGCATCTCGCACGCAGAGCTGTCCATTGATATCGCAGTTGCATCGTTGGTGCAGGACATATACAAATTAAATTATTATATGCGATTCACAGATATGATGATATCTACAAAGAAACGGTAAATTTCCCAAACATTTTGTGCATTCAGATGTTCAGTGGAAACAGTTTTTCACTTTGCATTGAACAGGTGCTGGATATATCCTCCACTGTCCTCTTAACTGATTGACAGATCTAAACTGATTTCAGTATTTCAGTAGCATCAAAACTAAAATACAGATTACTCTTTCGGACTGAAAGGGTTAAGAATGGATCACGGTTGGGCAAAGCCAGGCAGGGGCTGCTGAAATAGGTCTTTGGTTCAATAAATGCGCCACACACAACAGCGCGGGTACAGCTCTGGACAAGATAATCTGTGTCATCTGTTCCATTGCGTTTGCTTCACATTTAGGACGTGCCCGGCACAACATTCTCCCTTTTACATCTTATAATATCATGCATGGGTAGACAAGCATACCAAGCATTTTAGCTTTGCAAAATCAGAATTGAAAAAATGTAAATATATGGCGAAGTTTTGACACTGACTGTGCTCTCTGATGTCACGCCCATGCTTGAAGAGGTACAGCAAAAAACACCACCTTGTCTTTTTTTAACCCCTTAACCGCGGGGCGTCACTTTCGTGACGCTTGAGAGCAAGGGATCATACCGCAGGGCGTTGCTTTTGTGATTCTGTGTTATTTTGAATTCACCCGGGCTTTCAAGTGGGGGCTTGTATCATCTATCAGTACTGACAATGTCCAACACTAGTCAGCACTCCTAATCTCATCTGTACTCCCATCCATTGTTGACAATTTAGCCATTTCTCCCCGTTCTTGACTCCCCTCCCTACCCCCCCCTCCATTACCCTATCCTCTCGCCTGCCCGGCCATGCTACGCTAAGTAAATCTTCCCTGGAATTTTTCACTGATTTCATCCATCGAAATAAGCCCTATGTCGTATTCTTATACCAAATAATATATACAAGAAAGAAATCAGGTGAGTGAGAGTGCCATACACCTGGAATTGGCTAATTATCACCTGACAACACCTCACGTGCACTCGTTCGCTAATTTTCGCTGTTTTTTTCCCCTTGAAATATGCCGTATAATCTATTTTCGTAATAAATATACATGTAAGGAGGGAAGGGAGAAGCCGAATTGATATTTACATTCACCTGGAACTACCTAATTTATAATGTATTGTCTAGATTTCCTGCCAATCATATCAGTGCTACACAAAGCTGTTTCAAGATTTAACATTGGTAGCTCTGATTATATATCTCCTAAGTAGGCCTCTAATCTATTTTCGTAATAAATATACATGTAAGGAGGGAAGGGAGAAGCCTAAATGATATTTACATTCACCTGGAACTACCAAATTTATAATGTATTGTCTAGATTTCCTGCCAATCATATCAGTGCTAGACTTAGCTGTTTCAAGAAGTAATATTGGTAACTCTGAATAACCCCTAAAGCAGGCCTCTAGGCTAGCTGGCCTGGCCCCTGCGTTATTAGTGTACTCTCATCTTCCGAAGTGAGAGGACGTATGTTTCATCTTGCTGACTTCAAGGCCTTTTTTCACCCCCATGCAAATGGCTCTGTGACCTTTACCCCCTACTAAACCTCGTGTGGAAAGAGGTAAAGGGCTGACAATTGATAAAAGAGTGACTACGATCTTTCTATTGAGTAAAACAGTGCAAGTGGAATTGTAAATAATGTGTAAACAGCAAGTGAAAGTAATGAATGTAAATATACGTGAACAATGGAAAATAGTTTTATAAGTTATTTCAAGTGACAGTGCACAACACAGTGTAAATAAAATAGAAATGTAAATAACGTAAATAAAATAGAGAACGTAAATAGAAATGTAAATGAGTAGTATTATAAGAATACGAGTATATACCCTAGGAGTAATGAAAGTGAAAGTTTCACTCTAGCATGTCTGAATGCTATGAGTTATGAGAGTGAAGATGAAAGTGACATTCACTCTCAATGCCAGTATACAGGACGAGAAAGTGAATGCTACGTATTTTACTGAAAGAAATTGAATCCCTACAGTGACAATAAACTAATACTACTGAAGGAAACTTATGGATAAAGACTGTAGATATATATATGTGTTATAGAGTAATAGAAATATAAAGTGTGAGGGGTTTTATGAATAATAAATGACAGACTACCATGAGCGAACTAGTGCCAGTGCGACGATCAGACGCGCTCGTAATTTCCATTGCTTTCACAGTGTTTTTTTTTTTTTTAGTATGGATCCCAAACTACTTGAAAATTGTAGAATAGTGTTTATAGTGTTTGTATCTGGCTGTGGTAATCATATTACGGGTTGTCGGGAAGTGTAAAGTGGAGACTTCGTTACCCTACTTCAGAGGTCTCCACAAGTCCTACGGTAACGACGAAGGCTCAACAATCATTCCAGGAGAAAGCTGAAGGTATGTGCCATAAGCATATGTAATTTTATTATTCTAGAACTAATAACTGATTTTTGGCAAATATTTTTTGAGAGTCTGTCGGAGCCCAAATAACCCCGCGGCACACGCAAGTCATTGGTAAACAAGCCCGCGGTGTAGGGGTTAATGCAATATTTAACCTTATTTTTTATCATATTGAAGAGGCTGTGATATAATTTTTTCTTGTAAATATTCACACATAACATAGGTGGCGCTCTTCATCAAACAGTCATATTTTAAAATTTAAAAACACGCGGATACTTTAGCCTCGTTGTGTGTGGCGGCTGTGAAACCCAGTCATATTCCCCATGGCTTAGGACGCTTCCTGACAGTTCTCCCTAAACGATAAATTTTACATGTTACACCTCCGTTTTATAAGCTGTTAATATATGTATTCTTTTTAATCGACTGTGTTTCTGCCAGTAATACACACAACGATATTAAAGGGTATCAGACTAAATGAGTCGCTGAGGAGATGTTACAGAATGTGCTATGCCAACGGGAATACGTTCCGTTTATCAACAACATGTCATGCTAATGTTTGCCTGGAGTGCCACGCGCCAGTGTCCCTCTACAGCGCATCCATTGAGCATTGTGTGTGTGGAATCTATTAGCTAACTGAAATACAGGCTGGTCGATATATAAACTTTCTCTTCCACTCTGCTGGGCTATTTCTCGTGTGCAGCGGAGGACGACTCAGTCAGCGTTATCGGTGTCCATCGTGCATTATTTGTTATTATGCTGCTCCCACTACCACATCAGCAGACTGAGTCGTCATATAACACATAAGATGTCACCAAGTGCATTTCTAGCGCAACCTTGTTTACGGACCACCTTGTGCATGGAAAAAAAAAAAAAAAAAAAAACGTGATATGTTCATAATTTTTTCATACAACTCAAACGAAAGATTTTTTTTTTTTTTTTTTTGCCGGATAACCAGTAGTGTAATTGGTGAAAATATTGTCAGTTTTACAAGAAGTACCGGAACTTGTAATAACCAATCTGTTGTTTTTAGTGTACTGTGGACTTTATTGCGAAAAATTACATGAAAAGAAGGGTAGTATATAACGGGAATTTACTTTATAGGGTTGAAGGCAAGTGGTTATTTTTGCAGTAAATGCGAATATCTGTAATGCTTCCTGTCCCACAAATTATGCTGTACTTCTCTTACACTAACTTGGCCCCGCTTTTCGTCGTTTTGCAGCTTTTTTCACGTAGCTTAGTGGTAGAAAAAGACAATACTATAACTTTACGTCCTTTCCATAGCTCGTCTTCGTGACTAGCATCCTATTCTAGTGTTAATCTATTACTCCAACTCAGTATTCAAGATAGGGAGATGACAATTATAGACCAAGTTAGTGTAAAAATAGTACAGTTATTGACCTGTCCCTACCTTTGTAATCATCACAGAATGCTTGTATCTGTGTGTGTGTGTGTGTGTGTGTGTGTGTGTGTGTGTGTATGTATGCATTGAAGAAGGAACCAAAGACCAGCAATGTTGTTCCCTCCAAAAAAAAAGAAAAAAAAGAAAGCCAAATTCAAGATCTGTTCATTTCGAGATGCTGATAAGATACAGGGCATAAAAGATTACTGGTTATAATGAATTGGAATATAAGTGATACCTAGAGCCGGGAAAAATATAATTGTGCATTAACTCTAACCTGGCAAAGATCATTCACCAATTTCAGTTCAATTGATGGCCAAGCAGAGACAAACAAGAGAGCGAAATAGTGTTGACCGAGGCGATTCCTTCCTTCCTCAAAGAACTAGGGCTTATCGAGATCCAAGCTCTTATAATTGAGTATTGACGTCATTAGAGTGGACCAGTTCCCGTAGATGATAACAAGGAGGCTAAAGTTACGTATACTCTGAGCCATGGGAGTGGAGACAACGAACAACTTACACTCTTCAAGACTACAGTGCGGGCTTCCTCGTGGAGTCGTGTAAGTGAATATTGGGGTAGGCGTGGCTCAATCGGTAGAGAGATGGCCTGCAGTCCTAACGGACCCAGGTTCGAATCCCGGCTGGGGCAGGGAACAGTTTAAGGATTTGAATTTCATTAAATCAGGCTTTACTGATCTACCAGAAGTCCCGCCGACATGTAAAAATACCCCCGCTAATACCAATACACCTGTCCTGTGTGAGACAGCCCTAGCATGTATTCAATATGGACGGTGGGTGTTAGCGCCGAAGTGGTGACATGTAGAGGTGTATGATATGTAGGAGGACTGCTGGGCCTTGGTAGCAGGCTGTGAAGCCTATGCCCAGAGTCGGACACATAAAAAAAAAAAAAGTATTTTTATTCTAACGTCCTAAAACTGCCATATGTCCGTGTTCGGTGCTAAGTAATAACAATAGATTAACTCTAGAATAGTAATCCTATATCACCAAGAAGTGCTATGAAAAGGCGGTATGGCTGCAGAACTGTCTTTTTCCGCCATTAAACACCGTAAAATAAACTACAAGAGACGAAAATCCGGGCCAGGTTGGAGAAAAAAAGAATACAGGATCTTCTTCCATCGAACGCCATACGATATTATATACTCACTTGAGAGATATGGTCGTACGTCTAAACATTAAAAGCAATGTGTAATGCAAGGTCCTTACTTTAACGATAATTTCTGAGGCAAATGAGTCAGGTGGGACGTGTTTGGCCTTCCTATATTGTTGCTGACTGCACTCTTTAATATGAGGTGCAGGCTGACCATACCTAATAACCACAAGCGTTCAAAAAATGGCCGTAATGAATCAGAGGTCTGCATTCTGCTTTATAATTCAAGCTTTAATCATACGGTCTTTAGTCACAGGATCCTAAGAGTGTAGAGATGGTTAAAGGTTAAATCTTTGATCCCTGGTTGGCCGTACAAGATGCAAAGGGTAGTGCTTGGTAATATATTAACTACTGTAGTGATATCATAAAAGCCGTACATTGTGTGTGTGTGTGTGTGTGTGTGTGTGTGTGTGTGTGTGTGTGTGTGTGTGTGTGTGTGTGTGTGTGTGACTTCAGATTCTGTTAATTTCTATGATACTGCCTTTGTGTGTGAAAAATGAAAAGATAAGAGCAATTTACCATAGATGACGCCACTTCACTACCACTAGTATCTCCAATCCCTCTTCCTACCTCATGTGTTGAAGAGATAAATGAAGTCTATATCTAACCCTCACATACACAGGTTTCCTCTAACTGACCTACAAACTAACCTAACCTGATACTATGAAAACAAACCCAACCTAACCTAGACTTTCCTGGATAAGAAAAAATGTAATAATGGTACAGCAGATGTCCTTTCTGTATGCCTTTTTGCAAGCTTGATTTTCTCAGGATGATCAACTCTCTCTCTCTCTCTCTCTCTCTCTCTCTCTCTCTCTCTCTCTCAACTCTAACCCAACTTAATCTATCCTAACCTAACCCAACTAACAAACTAATCTAACCTGATCCTAAGCAAGCAAGCCCAACCTAGCCTAGAGTTTCCTGGATAAGAAAACTTGCAAAAATGGCATAGGGAATGAAATAACATTGCCTGTCGGAAGTAAGAAGAAAAAAATATGGGAAGTGCACTGTGATTCCACTTTTAACAATTCCAGATGCGTGTGTGTGTGTGTGTGTGTGTGTGTGTGTGTGTGTAGAATAATAGTGGTTCCATGAAGGTCTCGGGGTGAGTTGGGGATTATGTTATGGTGTGTGTGTGTGTGTGTATGTAATTCACCGGGTCGGTCAGAATCACTTGATGGTGGTCGTGATCGTCAGCTTTTACCCTCCCGGAAGGGAGCTGAGAGCTCATATAGTCCGATCTAAGGGCAAGGCTGTGACCTGCACACACACACACACCCGTCCCCTTGCTCCAGGGGGACAGTAACCGCCCACTTCGTCAGTGAAACTTTTCGCAGCCTGAGCGAGGCGCGAACTCCTCGTTCAGGCTGCGAAAAGTTTCACTGACGAAGTGAGCGGTTACTGTCCCCCTGGAGCAAGGGGACGGGTGTGTGAGTGTGTGCAGGTCACAGCCTTGCCCATAGATCGGACTATATGAGCCCGATCTAAGGGCAAGGCTGTGTGTGTGTGTGTGTGTGTGTGTGTGTGTGTGTGTGTGTGTGTGAGTGTGTGTGTGTGTGTGTGTGTGTGTGTGTGTGTGTTCTTACCTAATTGTTCTTACCTAATTGTATCTTTACAGGAATGAGTCAAGCTCGTACTGTCCCGTGTCTTAAACCATATTTATCGTACATATCCTTAAATTTGTGAATTGTTTTGGCACACACTGTTTCATTCGGTAGTGCATTCCATTGATCAATTGCTCTGTTTGGGAAACTGAATTTCCTTACGTCTTTATCACCTCTCTTCTTATGCAATTTTTTTGCGGTGTCCTCTTGCTGATGCTTCTCCATATGTTCAGTAATCATTTATGTCTATTTTCTCCTTTCCTGATATGCATTTATATAGCATTATCATGTCACCTCTTTTCCTTCTCTCCTGTAGTGTTGGTAGATTCAGTTTATTTAGTCTTTCTTCGTAGCTTAGATCCCTTAAGCTTGGTATCCATCTTGTAGCGGCCCTTTGAACTTCTTCAATCTTGTCTATGTGCTTTTTGAGATGAGGACTCCAGACTACTGATGCATATTCCAGGGTTGGTCTAATGAATGATGTTATTATCCTTCTTAGCATGTCTTCATTTATGTATGTGAATGCTATTCTCATATTTGCAAGCAGTGTATACATGTTCCGTACCTTCTCGCTGATGTGGTCAGCCGGAGATAGTCTGTTATTGATAATCACACCTAGGTCTTTCTCTCTTTCTGATGTGTATAGGGTTTTATTTCCTAACTGTGTGTGTGTGTGTGTGTGTGTGTGTGTGTGTGTGTGTGTGTAAGAATGAAAGCGCACAGAATCATGTGGGCTTACCACCAAGTCGGAAGGAAGGAGAGGAACAGGGGAAGAACTTGATGGTGACGAAGTGAAATTTATCTCAAGGAACATATGTGAAATGTGAAGAAAGAGACCTATATTAACACAGGAAAAATCACCTATATTAATGTTGCACTACCGTGGCCTAGATTTACCGTCTCTACATCCTGAATGCTGAGTTGTAAGTAGAGTAACACTGCACTATGATGCAAGTCACAAAGAGATGGGACGGAAAGGATGTTGTGCCACAGCATTGTCTTTTTCTGCCACTGAGCTGCATGAAATAAGCTGCAAAAGAACAGAAACCTGGCCCAGGTTAAGGTAAAAGACCTATAATCAACTATAACAACGGTAACTCATAGATAAAGGACAGTCACGAACATATGCAAGTGTGACAGAGAGGCATGGCTTCAAAATACAGAAGGACGGTATAAAAAGATGAGATATACAAAATAAATCGCTACGGAAAACGCGTTACGAATTATTCAAAGCTAATAAAAAAAATACGACCCTGCACACTAGCTCAAGGCTGAAGATCTGTTGCTGAAAATTCAAATTTGAGGGAGGCTTGCAATTATTACTTTTTTTTTTTTTTTTTTTTTTGGGGGGGGTTCATAGGCTATTTTCGTTGATAGGATGAGACGTGAAGGAAAGTGCTCCACATTTACAGCCACTGCAAAAGTTCAACAACAGTTCTCTATAAGCACTGTGTCCTGCCGCTAACGACGGAGAGTATCCCTTGTATTCATAATCATTAGCGTGTTCATGATATTGCTACCACATAACAGTAGCGACCAACTCTTGCGCATAACTGTACGAAGTGTGACGTAGATCTGGTGGAATACAATGCCAACTTTTGCTACTGACTGTCCACGGAGGGAGATGTGTTGTTTTCATTGTGGAGGTAAATTGTTGCTGATAAGACCATTGCACCCACTTAGGCGTTCTGGGTAGCTCTGGCCAGTGTAAACTTTGGGGCAACGAGGGTTAGTATTATGTACATGAATAGAACTTTCTTTTTGTCTTCTTGATCGTCTCCTCCTCCTCCTCCTTCTTCTTCTTCTTCTTCTTCTTTCTCCTCCTCCTATTCCTTTTTCCCTTCCCCTTCCTCTCCATTCTCTCTCTCCTCCTCCTCCTCCTCTTCCTTGTCATCCTCATCTCCATCCTCATCCTTCTTCTTCATCCTAATAAACAGATGATTTTATAAAACTTAAGGAAAACTTCTAGAACTCGAAACTCAGAGAGAGAGAGAGAGAGTAAATCAAAGGGTAAAAATTCAAGTAACGAGGCAAAAAAGAATAGAAGCAAGTTATATATTGTTGCCAGTTATTGTTGTTAATATTAGGCTACACCCGGGCTGGTAGAAACGAACGAGGTGGGTGTTGTGTGTGTGTGTGTGTGTGTGTGTGTGTGTGTGTGTGTGTGTGTGTGTGTGTATGTGTGAAGAAAATGTTTCATATTTAACGTGATCTTTGACCAAATGTGGTAAAATATCACATCAAAGACGTGTTGTTTCTAAGAACAGTAGGTCCAAGGTGTAGGACAAATAGCAAGATCAACTTAAAATCTGCTGATCCATCTCAGACCAACTTGGTGGGAAGCTTGAGGGTCAGGCAAGAATGAACTTCAGTTGTGAGAACAATCAGTATAAAGTCAGGGTTATTGGGTACACTCAAATAATCGGCCTTTAGATCATTGGCTCTTTCTTGTTGTTTTTGTGGCCCCGGACACAGACGTAAACCCAGTGGACTACAGGCTGAAACTCCCCAACTCCTGCAATCAACCATCCTGCACTCAGGGGACATGGAGGAAGTTGAGGAACGTTTGTAAACCCTGGCAGTGGTCCCGCCTGGTTACATCAGTGCCACCGGGTGAAGGCGTCGGTCTCTATTTCCATAAACTGTTTTTCACCCTTCAGTTCGGTGGAATGTTTATTTCCCAGTCTTGTTTCCTCCACACGATTATATTCGGCTTTTATGAGACATGCTGTGGCGAAGGGGTAAATAAGGCTACACCCAACATCACCTTCACCAAACATCTCTTCAGTGCTAAATAAAATGTCTGGAGGCAGCAGCAATACAATGAATTACGTCATCGCGCTGAAAAGGTTTACCCTGAGATGAAGGTGATGTCACTGGAGACGTTAAGAGTTCTCGAACAGACAAGTTTTTGGTTTTTGTTTAGTTTATTGAATTTACTCACTGCGATTCCTAGCGGTATATAGGATGATGATGATGATGATGATGATGATGATCATGACTGGAGTGACGACAGTGATGATGATGATGATGATGATGATGACGGGAGTGACGACAATGATGATCATCATCATGATCACGATGTACAATTTTAGATCAATACGGAAACATGTGTCAATGAAGCATGCTGAGTGGGTAGGAATCCTGTCAAGGGTAGATTAAGGGCGAGGTGACGGTCACTTGTTGCAAAAGTTGGCTGGGTCATTGCACCGCTCTCTCCATCCCCCTTCCCCTCACCACTGCCCTCTATCCTTCCCCTCGCGCAACATCACTATTCTCTCCATTCACTCCCCCCCACCACCACTCTATCCTTCCCCTCTCGCAACATCACTATTCTCTCCATTCACTCCCCCCCACCACCACTCTCTCAACTCCCCCACTTCCAACATCATTATTCTCTCCATCCTCTCCCTCCCACCCTCACCCTCTCTCCTCTTCTCTCTCCTTCTCACCTCACCATGACTATTCCTTGTATTTCGCCTTCGGCGGCATATGACCCTGGCAGGTACGCAGCCAGTTTTTTTTTTTTTTTTTTTTTTTTTTTTTTAACATTTGATAGTAATCCTCCACCCTCCGTTTCTACCCCGCGGCCTCACCACCACGACCCTCTTACCTCACCTCCCTTTTAGGGTTCTCATCACTTCACCCCTGCCTGTCTCCTCTGTCCCTTATCTGTCCCCCACTCTACCCTCCTCCTCCTCCTCCATCTACTACTTTCTTTTCCCCCTTAGGCAATGGTCCAGCCTGAGGGTTATTTATGAACACAGTCTATTTTTGCCAAGTCACGGGTTTTCCCTAATATACGTTTAGTTCAGAGCTAGAATGACACAACCGCAGAACACCATCAACACATATTCTTCACCTAATGTTACTTTCCATTTTGTAAGTGGAGAATGTGAATTTCTTTTCCTTCTTTCCTAAGAATTTTCCATGACAGCTTTTCTATGCTGTATTGTGGTCCTTCTCATTATTTCCTGCCAGCATCGACTGCTGGGTGTAGTGGATGGGTGGGGGGGAGGGAACTTTCCTGTCTTTCTATACCCGTCTTTAATTTACTTAATTGTATCGTTAACCATAACCTTCCCTATCACAAACAGCCCCGAAAAGATCAACAGGTCTGTTGTTGTGTGCTTGCCTTTGTATTCCTTCGGCCGAGTTGGACCGCTGGGCACATATGGAGACTGGAAGAGTGGAGTGGGTTGGGGTGGAGTGGTGTGGTGCGGGTTGGGGTGAGGCGAGGTGGAGGGGTAAGGGAAGGGGGTGGAGTGGGGGAGGGGTATAGGCGAGTCAAGGAGGAACAGGTAAGACTGAGTGGACGGGGTCAGTTCATCTGTAACCCCCGAAGCGTCGACAAGGGGCAGGTAAGGAATGTATTTATGTATTTGACTCTGGTCATTGGCTTGACAGTCCAACTCCTAGGCCCAGCAGTCCTCTTATGTACCACACACCTCCACATATCACCACTTCGGCGTTAACACCCACCGTCCATATTGAATACATGCTAGTGCTGTGTCATACAGGAATGCTGTATCGGTAATACAGGAGGTATTTTTACGACATGTCGGCGGGTCATTGATATATCAATAAGGTATAATTTAATGAAATTCAGATCTTTTAAACTGTTCCCTGTCCCAGCCGGGATTCGAACCCGCGTCCATAGGGACAGCATACAACTTCTCTACCGACTCTGCCACCACCTCCCTCCTCAGTATCCTGCTGAATGTTACTGATCTAAGTTTGTCTGAAAACATTACAGGCATCATACCAGGAATGCTATGGTGTAATAGGGAAAATAAATTGACTAGGGAGAGATGATACGAAACTACACTGCGACCTGGAATATGGCCCTGGATAGCACGGTAGGCTTCGTTGCACCTTTTGCCGGACGATTTATTTCGTACACAGTAACATTCTCTTTTGTTATTTACGTCATTCCATTATCGACACAGTTTGCATCAGTATCATAACAGCGGATCGGGAAGTGTACTAACATACTAAATCGGCATGGAGAAGGAGCTCAATGGCAGAGAGAGAGAGAGAGAGTACTACTGCTCTTTATCTTTTTCGTCAGTGGCATCATATTCTAGTGTAAATTTATTGATATGATTCAGCATTCAATGAGAGGTGGTAACCTCAGGCCGAGTCAGGGTAAAAATGGTATAACCTGATTCATATTCAGAGGAGGTTCTTAATTCCGGCGTCATGTTGTTGTTGCTGTTGAGTAACCCCTGTCTGTTTGGCCGAATAGATCCATCAACCACAGGCAAGCAACTGCCCCTGTAGAGTCGTCCTATGCAGTGGGAACGATGTTCCCTTGCTGTAGATAGCGCCTTCCCACAGCGAGGTGAGAGGATGAGTGAGAAGGTTTGGTTATCTGCGTCTCTCCACCCAGTTAACAGGGGCACCATATTAGGATGCAAATCGCCCCGTTATTCGGTTATATGGCTACCACCCAGCGCCATAATTGGTTTCCTGAGTTGCAAGGAAACATTTAACTTATCACTCAGTGTAGAGCCACCTGAAGTGAAAAGAAGAGTATTATGAAATGGGGGAAATTCGAAGAGAGGAGGGCAGACAAACAAATAGGAGAAAGGTGAAGGAAGAAGTAAGCAGCACTACATCAAGTGAGTGGATGATTGTCGCCGCCACCAACCTCTTCCGGTGTTGTGTGAAAATCATAACACCTGCGAAATTTCTAACTTGATCTGCGGAACCTAATCTGTTCTAATTTACCCTGACCTAACATAACCATAGCCTAACTAAATTTCACCTAACCTGACTGAAACTTGCTTAAACATAACCTGACCTAACCTAATCCAAACCTAGCCAAACCTAACGTAGCCTACCCTAACCTAACCAAACCTCGCCATCCCTACCCCAGCCAAAACTTAACATACCATAACACAACACAGCCTCACATAACCTGACCCAACTACATCCCTTATTTAGATATATATTTCAGCTCAAATATAGCGTAACCTCTCCTAGTCATTTATTTCACAGGTCAAGTTCTTAGTTGCGGTGAGAGCTGTGCAAGGTAAAGAGTAGTCATAAGGGGTGAGAACGGAAGGACAGAGACAAGGCACAGACGGTGATGTAGAGGATAAGTTATGTAGATAGTAGTACAGTGTTGGTTTAGTGAGTTCATTGTTGCTGGCAGTCGTTAACTTGTGGGCGTCTACTCCACAAAGCAGCAGTCGACTGGGTTGGAACCCAAACTGTAATGCGTCCTTCCAATGAAGCCAGCACGAAACCGGCCGAGCCACGGAGTCGCTTGTGAAAGTTTTTATTTTTATTTATTAATATACTTTTAACTCTTCCCCCAACTCCCCTGCATAGCTAGCTCTCCCAGGGTTCCTTCCCCTTTGCGCCTCACCAACAAATATATTTGAACTTCTGTGAGTCTATCTGCATTTTATGGCAATCTTGCTATACTGTGAGAGTGGTGAGAGGGAAATTTGTATAACTATGTGATTGTGGTAAGGAAACTGAAACTGGAAGAAGCTTGAAAGGAGGTGCGTGAGAGGAGTGCTTAGAATGATAGTCAGAATTGAAATTGTAGATAAACAGTGCAGCGGTAGATTAATACAAACGACAGGGTGTGGAAGAGTTGTGGTCACTGAAGAATTTTATGGAGTGTGCAGGTGTCAGGCTAGGAAACTGTTTTAAAAACGAACATGTTGTTGCAAGGATGTCTGCTAGTAGGAAGAGAAAAGCTTGGTGGGATGTGGAAACTTAAAGTGCAATAGAAGAAGCAAAAAAGAAACAATGATGCTGTTGACATAGATATAAAACAGGAATTCTAAAGAGCAAAACAAAGGTAATTCTGTGTGATGAAATTGTGTGTTGCTGCTTCAAGGCAGCCGACTGTAATAAAAGATGTTAAAGTGGATGCAAAAACAGAATTCTGACGAAAGAACGAACAAAGGTAAGAATGAGAAAAATGGAAAAGGTAAATGATAGCTGTGAAGAACGACTAAGGCAAACTATTCTGAATATAGGCAACTAGTTTGGAAAAATAAAAACATTTGTGTAATCAATAGATAAAACCAATCTTTTACTCAGCGTGATTGAACACCAATGTAAATGAATACATAACGCTTCACCTTTTTTTTTTTTTTTTTTTTACCCAGGATGATAAAGAGCAACAATGTAAATCAGTCGATACAACCTTTCTTGCTGTGTGATAAGGAACACCAAGATACGTGAATACATAAAACCTCTTTTTTTTTTTTTTTAATCCACGATGAAAGGTGTGTGTGTGTGTGTGTGTGTGTGTGTGTGTGTGTGTGTGTGTGTGTGTGTGTGTGTGTGTGTGTGTGTGTGTGTGTGTGTGTGTGTGATGAACTAAGAGTGCAGTAGAGTAGGCATGATAATGTACCGGGTATGATCACGTAAATTTTTATGTATTTATATATTTTTTTTATTTTTTAGGAGCAGCCGATAAAATCTCCCATTTTCTCAATTGCTCAGAATGAAGTTTGTAAGTATGGTGTGTGGTAGGTGGTGATGATGATGGTGGTGGTGTGTGGTAGATGCGGTGGTATGTGGTAGATGTGGTGGTGTGTGGTAGGTGTGGTGGTGTGTGGTAGATGTGGTGGTGTGTCGTGGGTGTGGTGGTGTGTGATGGGTGTGGTGGTGTGTGGTAGGTGTGGTGGTGTGTGGCAGGGGTGGTGCGTGTGGTAGTGTGTGGTGGCATATAGTGGTGTGTGCTGGCATATGGTGGTGTGTGGTGGCATATGGTGGTGTGTGCTGGCATATGGTGGTGCGTGGTGGCATATGGTGGTGTGTGCTGGCATATGGTGGTGTGTGCTGGCATATGGTGGTGTGTGCTGGCATATGGTAGTGTATGGTGGCATATGGTGGTGTGTGCTGGCATATGGTGGTGTGTGCTGGCATATGGTAGTGTGTGCTGGCATATGGTGGTGCGTGGTGGCATATGGTGGTGCGTGGTGGCATATGGTGGTGCGTGGTGGCATGTGATGATGTGTGGTACTTGTGGTGGTGTGTGGTGGCATATGGTGGTGCGTGGTGGCATGTGGTGGTGTGTGGTGCCATGTGATGGTGTGTGGTGGCATATGGTGGTGTGTGGTGGCATGTGATGATGTGTGGTACTTGTGATGGTGTGTGGTGGCATATGGTGGTGCGTTGTGGCAGACGGTGGTGTGTGTTGGCATATTGTGTTGTGTGGTGGCATGTGGTGGTGTGTGGTGGCATGTAGTCGTGTGTGGTGGCATATGGTGGTGCGTGGTGGCATGTGATGATGTGTGGTACTTGTGGTGGTGCGTGGTGGCATGTGGTGGTGTGTGGTGGCATACGGTAGTGTTTGGTGGCATATTGTGTTGTGTTGTGGCATGTGGTGGTGTGTGGTGGCATGTGGTGGTGGTTGTAGTGATATGCTGTGGTGCTGGTGATACTTAGTAGCTGTGGTTCTGTTGGTAGCTGTAGTGGTGTGTGTTGGTGTGTTGTAGCTTTGGTGGTGGTGGTGTATGGTTGTGTTAGTGTGGTGCTGGTGGTAATTGGTAGCTATGCTGGTAAGGTGCTGGTGATATTTGGTAGCTGTGGTGGCGGTGGTGGTATATTATGTGGTTGCTGTTTGGTGTTTGGTGTTAGTGGTGAGTGGTAATTGTGGTAGTAGAGTGATGGTAGTATGTGATAGCTGTGGTGGTGTTGGCGGTGTGTTGTTGCTGTGGTAATGTGGTGGTTAAAGTGGTGTGTGGTAGTGGTGAGTGGTAGTTGTGGTTTGGCGTAAAGGAAATAATAGTTTGTTATGCAGCCACTCTCCTTGTTTACACAGCCAATGCTGAGATAATTTATTGTTTGCACATCTTTAATCTTTCCCTCGCGCAGAATGGAGGTAGTGAGAGTTCCAGTAGTGTGTGTGAGTGTGTGTGTGTGTGTGTGTGTGTGTGTGTGTGTGTGGTAGCGGGAGTGATGATGATGATGATGTTAATAGCCTTCTCCTTCTCTCACCCAGGATGAAAATAGCGAGTGCGGCGGCAGTAGCGGTGGTGTTGGTGGTGGCTGTGGTGGTGGTGTGTGTAGTGGCAGAGGAGGAGATTACACAGACACAGCACGAGGTGGAAGACGTGGTGTGGGGAGGCAGCAAGACCCAGGTGGAGGATGAGATCGTGGAGGTGGAGGTGAAGCTGAATCAGGGGCGTCTCTCAGGTCGAAGGCATGAGACGGAGAACAAGCGCGTCTTTTACTCGTTTCGGGGAATACCTTACGCGAAGCCACCTGTAGGCGATCTAATGTTCCAGGTGAGAGAGAGAGAGAGAGAGAGAGAGAGAGAGAGTATGGTATTTTCAAAGTAGCAAGAACAGATTTTTAAACATGTCACTGAACTGAAGATGTTAATCTAAGTGTGGAGAAGGTGGAAAGAGAGACAGACTGACTAGGAAAGTGTATGCGAAAGATGTGCAGGGGAAGAGGAGGAGGTGGAAACCAAGAATGAGATGGAGGAATGGAATGGAGTAACATATGTGTATGGGAATGTGAGTTACAGGGTGGGTAGACAGATGACAGACGACAGGGCGACGTGAAGACGATTTTTTTATGGTCACCCCTTATGGGATTAAGGCGTCTGGCAATAGAAAGATAGATAGAAAAACCAAGTGTATTCTCGCCTTCCTTCTCCTTCTTTAGGCTCCGGTGCCAGCAGGAGTTTGGGACGGCGCGAGGGATGGGGGCGAGGACCCCCAGCCGTGTCCCCAGCCCAGCAGCCAGACCGACATAGCCAAGGGAGCCGACATCACCACGGGCACCCTTGACTGTCTCTACCTTAATGTGTTCACGCCAAGACAGGTCAGTTGTGGCTTACATTTTAAGGGTATATTTTAAAGGTACAGTTTTAGGACAGTTCAGTTTAAGAGCAGAAATCAGTTAAAGGGCAGAGTGAGGGGACATCACCAGGAGCATCATAGACTGTCTCCACTTCACTGTGTTCACTTTGGGGAAGGTCCCTGTTAGGGTCGTGTTTCTAGCTGCACCAGTCATTAGTCCCATTCACCAGCAGCCAATCAACCAATCCAATTAACAACTTTACCCAACCTAACTTAACAGAACTTAATCCCTTTTCCCACTCACAGTCTATCAACCAGTTTGATGAATAACTTTAAGTATATTGACGCTCAACCAGTCAACTAATCTGATTATTAAAGCTGACCTAACCCAGTCTAATTTCACCGAACCTGACCTAACGTAGCTTAATCCCAACTCTCACACTTAGCCATCACAGAAATCTAATGAATAACTTAAGATAACCTAACTTAATCTAATCTAACTGTACCTGACCGAACCTAACCTCGCCGCCACAGCCAGTCTCCCTGCCAGCGTCGCCTCCAGGTCTGCCTGTCATGGTGTTCATCCACGGGGGTGGCTTCACGAGGGGCAACATCAAGGACTACAACCCCTCCCCACTCCTGCAGAGGGACGTGGTCGTTGTCACCCTGCAGTACCGCCTTGGCATCTACGGTGAGGGCAACATGTCAAGTGGTAGTTAGATACTGCCTTCAATTTGCCGTTATTTTGGGGGAAGGAAGACTGGGGATGCTAGAGAAGGACGCCTTAATGTGCTGGCACTGAGGCACCGATATAACTGAGTAAAGGAAGTGACCGGCTATACAAACGTCCCTCATTCCCGGCTCTGTCCCTTGAAAAACGATGGTTAACTGTGGAAGAAGGGGCCAAATATGCCTTGCATTTCACCGGGCTTATATTCAGCTGAGCTTGGTTACTACTACTACTACTACTACTACTAGTACTGCTGCTGCTGCTGCTGCTGAAATAATAATAATAATAATAATAATAATAATAAATATTTTTATTATTATTAGTTATTATTATTATTAGTTTTATTATTATTATTATTATTGTTGTTATTATTATTATGATAATCTATAATAATCATAATAACATAGGCAACCCAACCCTGTCAGTGTGGTGGCATCCTTTACACTTATATCTAGCTCCCACCAAACAATTTTTTATATTTAGGTGGGAGTGTTAGAACTATAAAAATTTTAGCTAGATCCTCAAGTAAACCCTTCCCTACTGGAGGCTGTCATAAACTGAATAAACCGTCAAGCAGCAGAAGAAATATCCTATAAGAAGACGTCACTATGCTGGGAGGATTAACATGAACAACACTGACGGAAGCAAGAATATCTATTTATTCGTCCATCTGTACACCAGAATCAGTCTATCCGTCTATATCCTTCTATTTATCTATATGTGTCTGTCTGTCTCTTTCTATCTGGACACATAAACGTAATTGGATTGAAGGGACTAGGGATGTTTCCAAATCTGTTGCAAAAATTCAGCAGTAACAAATTATGGAAGTTATGTAGATTGGCTTGGGAAGAGGGAAGGGTTCCGGAGGACTGGAAATCAGGTATAATTGTTCCTTTATACAAAGGAAAAGGAGAGAGAGAAGTAGGCCTATGTGGTAACCATAGAGGTATTTGCCTTCTTAGTGTGACTGGAAAAATATATGGTAGAATACTCATTGATAGGGTTGGGCATATGACAGAGGAGCTAGTTGGAGAAGAACAAGGGGGATTTAGGAAGGGAAAAGGGTGTGTAGATCAGATACTTGTTCTAAGATGTTTAGTGGAGAAGTATCTAGAGAAGGGAAAGAAAGTGTATGGTGCCTTCATGGACTTGGAGAAAGTTTATGACAGAACAGATTGACAAGATATGTGGAAAGTATTGAGAATATATGAAGTGGAGAGGAAATTGCTGAGTGCTGTGTAGAGTATGTACGAAGGAGCTAGGGCTACGGTGCGAGTGGATGGTGAGCTGAGTGAGTTCTTTGATCTCAATGTGGGACTGAAATGGGGTTGTGTGATGTCTCCATGGCTGTTTAATATATGCATGGATGGGGTTGTAAAGGAGGTGCAAGGTAGGGTAGTGGATGTAGGGGTGGCTCTAATGAATGAGGGTGAGATTTGGAAGATTCCGGTGTTGTTGTTTGCTGATGATACAGTATTGTTAAGTGAAGATGAATGAGAGTTGCAAGGTTTGATGAATGAATTTGGGACAGTGTGTAGGAAGAGGAATCTGAAAGTTAATGTAAACAAGAGTAAAGTTATGGTGTTTGAGAGGAATGAAGTCACAGAATGCTCGGTGAGGTTGGATGGCGAGGATATGGAGAATGGGAGAGCATTCAAGTACTTGGGTAGTGTGATGAGTAAGGATGGAACTTTGGGGGATAAAGTGCGTGAAAGGGTACAGCAGGGAAGGAAGGTTGTTGGTTCATTGAAACCAGTGATGGGAAATTGGGAGGTGAGTATGGAAGTTAGAAGTCACTGCATGATAGTATTGTGATCCCTACCCTGACGTATGGAGGCGAGTCGTGGACCTTGCAAAAGGGGAACAAGTCAAGAGTGAGAGCAGCGGAAATGAGTTACTTGAGCATATGGAGTGACATGGAGGGACAGGTTGACGAATGAAGAAGCAAAAGAACGTTGTGGGGTGGATATGGATGTGATTGAGAAGATTATGAGAAATACACTGAGGTGGTTTGGACATGTGGAGAGAATGGAGAATGAAAGACTGACTAAGAGGGTGTATGTAGGTGAGGTGGAGGGAGGGAGAGGGAGGGGAAGATGGAGGATGAGGTGAAGGGATGGAGTTGAGAGGTATATGAGGGAGGGGGGAGAGAGTTGGGGGAGGGTAGTCAAATGGTGGGTGACAGAGCGACTTGGAGGTGTTTTATCTGCGGCCACCCTTTGTGGGATTAGGGCGTCGGGCTATAGATAAATAGATACATAGAACAAATTATCCAGTATGTTATTCATGGCCCATTATGTTATTATTTGTGGAATGATCTGACGATGATCCCTTACTCATTCTGCTTAGCTGATGGCCAAGCGTAGTCAGATTAGAGAATGAAAATGACTAGAGACCAAAAAAATTCAATCCTCCCACATGTCAGGCTCACCGAATTCCATGAGGTTGAGGGTGACCCAGTTCCGTCGTGCAAAGTAGCCTGGCAATAAGGAACCTAGACTAGGCTACCACAGTCGAGCTACATTTAAGGGCAGATGACCAGCCTATGTCCCTTGGCTGAGACTCGATGACCCGATCAAAAGTTCTCTAATCTGTCTTGGGAATCGACCCGGTGAACATGCAAAACTGCCAATCTGAATTTAGCATGTAGGTTAGTGGCTACACCATCGACCCTGGAAGATAATGCCATGAATGTGCAGTGTGGCAACGAACTTGGTAACTGACAGTAAATCATCGCTCTTGGTAAGAATAATTCAGCCACAAGTGCGTAGAGTCGAGTCCAAACTGAGACTCTAACAGTCCTACATATCCTATTACACATTTCATGGTTTGATCTTTCTTTCTGTCTGTCAGTCAGTTTTTCTTTCTTTCTTTCTTTCTCTCTTTTTCTAATAGTTTCCTGCACCTACTGGGATATAATTTGCTGTTTTTTGCATTTGGTTTACCTACCAGTCCATAGAAAACATCAGGTGTATCAAAATTAGCCTCAATAAGGAATTCACGTGAGAGGAAGCATGGTGTCCTTTGACTGAATAATTGACTGACTACCAGATTTAGGAGGCTCCATTGCAATTATTGTTTGTCTATTTGCATTCCATACATTTTAAAGTTATCTTTTTTAGCACTTATATCTTAAATATCTTACGTGTGCCGTTAGGCATCTTTGAATATAGTTTATTGCGCAGAATGAAATAATTTTCTCTAATGTGTTTTTGGTATTTTTGTATTGTACTTTCGCTGTGTATGTACAGTTTTTCTTTTCTTCTGTTGTACCTACTGATTAAGAAAGTCAGAATGAACAAATGTCAGGCATTATAGCTGGTGTTCGTTTGGTTCTCTACTCCACAGGGTTTCTGTCCACCGAGGATGACGTTCTTCCCGGCAACCTTGGTTTAAAGGACCAAACGCTGGCTCTCCGTTGGGTCCAGGTACGATGACCATAAAGTTAATCGACTTCAGGTTTATATAAGACTACAATTTTGTGCCACCACCTTCACACATATGGTTGCCAGACACTTCATAGCAAAACCAGAGTGAATATAAAAGTGAAAAGTATTACCAGTTACCACCACACAAGGAGGATAATGAATGTAAGAAATATTACCTGACACCACCAAACGAGAGAAAAATGAATGTGATTTATATTACCTGATGATTATACTGGAGTGACTACTAAAGTGAATGTTGTGGATTTTCTATGTATCATTTTTACACTTTTTCTTACGTTAGGTTATTTTCTCTTAATATCAGGGTAGGTTTGTGTGTTGGTTAGTTAAAAGTTAATCTGCTAGGTTAATCTAGGTGAGAGAGAGAGAAAGAGAGAGAGAGAGAGAGAGAGAGAGAGAGAGGGGGGGGGGGATCATCCTAGGTAAATCAAATATAACACGGTGCAAAAACGGTAAACATAGCGAAACCTACTTCCAGAACAACATCGACAAGTTTGGTGGGGACACAAAACGCGTCACTCTCTTCGGGGAAAGTTCCGGGGGCTTGGCTGTCCACCTGCACATCCTCTCACCGCATTCCAAAGGTTCGTTCAGGTCGTTCAGATACCATGAAAGGCTTTTATTATGGTTGTACTCTATTTGTCTTAACTTTTTTTTATGCGAATAAGAAAGAACCAAAGGCCAGGAGCCCACAAACAATTCCTTCCAAGAAAAAAAAAAAAAAACAATACAAAAGTGAGCCATATTCAAGATCTGTTTGAGATGCCTGGACACACTGCGTCTGAAAGACTGGAGATCATAGGAAGTAGGAAATACAGGCAGAGGGAGACAGTTCCAAAGTTGACCTATTGCATAAATGAAGGACTGAGAGTAACGGTTAACTCTTGCATTAGAGAGTTGGACAGAAAAGGGATGAGAGTTTGTTGCTTGATGGGTGCTACGCGCCCATCGTAGAGGTGGAGGGATGCATGCAGACAGTTCAGAGGAGCAGTGACCATGGAAGTAGTGATAAAGAGATAAAGAGGCAACAGTGTCCCAGATGTTTCCTTTAGCTGCTTATATCCTTTGGCTCAATGGCAGAAGACAATACTATGGCTCTATAACCTTTCCATACACTCCTTTTTCACTATACTCTTTTTACATTAACTTTGACCAGATTTTTTTTTTTACTTTTTGTAGCCTATTTCACCCTATTTCACGAAGTGCTGTGACAGGGGACAACGCCATCGCTCTACATACTTTCCATAACACTTCTTCGTGACTAGCAGCATAATCTAGTGTCAGTCTATTCTTACAACTCAGCATTCAAGATGAAGAAATGGTAATTAATTTTAGGCCAAGCCTTAGTGAAAATGGTATAATATCCTACTCAGGTGCTATCCTCATGCTACAAATCAGTGCTCAAGATGGAGACAGGAATTTTAGGACAAGTTAAAGTGAAAAGAGAAGAGTTGTTATCCCCTTTAGTAGGACCTCTTAATCTATCCACTTGGTCATCCCCTCACTGCACTCCTGAGGTGCATTTGGGTTCAGTGGAAGGCTTTTGCCATAGTTATATAATTATATTTTTCCCCTAACCTTGCCCAGAAAAGACCATCTCACCACCTTGAATGCTGAGTTGTAAGAACAGACTGATGCTGGAATATGATGCTAGTCATGAGTAAGTGCTGCGGAGAGGATGTAGAGCCGTAGCAGTATCTGTTCTGACACTGAGCTACGTGAAACAAACTGCCAAAGGAAAAAAAAAAATAGACACAGGTTTACATTCTGGACAATTATGTATTATGTGATTGTTTGATTTAAGACAGAGACACTACCATAAAAGACGCCTGGTGGTTTAGTGGGTTTAGTGAGTTACGGCGCATGGACTGGGAGAAGCGTGTATGGGTTCCTTCTGAGGGGTGGTTTGGGTTTATTGCTCGCGTAATGCTACTCAGGGATTAATGAGGCTAGTCACCATTGCCTTAAATGTCGGTGCTGAGTAGCCTAACCCTAGCCCCTATGCTTCTGTTTATATGGGGAAAACGGGATTGATGATGAGGAGGAGGAGTAAGTAGGAGGGGACGGATGATGATGATGATGATGATGATGGTTATGATGATGATGATGATGATGATGATGATGATGGACAATTATTATGATGGTGACGATGATGATGATGCTTAACTTCTCTCTCTTGAACATCCACTTCTACGTCTTCTCTCATAATTTTGAAGATTCGTCGAGGTTCATATCTAGGTGGTACATGAGGCTTCGTAACGGCTTTATCTTACCGATTTATTACGCATATCGCATCATATTCTTTGTTGTGCTGTTCTTATCGTTTTAATATAGAGAAAAATTGCATCAGCACATACAACACGATATTAAATTGTAATGTGGAAAAAGAATCGCTAGAGAAGAAGCGTTACGTAATGTCCTAAAGCCACGGGGGTCGTAATCTTAAAGGCCGTGGAGATTCTTAACCCTTCTTCCTGAGCGATTTATTCCGCGCATTAGGCTACACATCAGTATCTTTTTGTGTGTTATGGATGTAAACTAAGTCGATAGTAGAGCGATATAAATGGCATGCAAGACTATGTTCAGGTGCAAGATGCTAAATAAATCGCTATGGAGCAGATGTTAAGTAGTCTCCTATCCTACTTAAGTTCTGGGCCAAATTCTGAAGCTGGTCTCGTTCTTGACAATGACGCAACACAGAACATCACGATGTGCTCTTTCTCTCTCTCTCCAGTGTATATACAGATAGCTAGATATAAATAATGGTACATGATTTGTGTGTGTTTTTTAAATTCTTGTTTTGTGCTTAATCTCTCTCCACAACAGACATCTAGGTGCACAATAAATAATTTTCATTAATGTATCCCACTTTTTACCCTTCCCCGCCCCGGAGGGGTTCGGGGACGGGTATTGTTTTCACTCGGTTCGTGTGTCTGTTTGTTTGTCTGTCTGTCTGTCTGTGTGTCTGTTAACAACTTTACGCGAAAAGCACAGTTCCGATTTTGACTAAAATTACATGGATGTTGAGCCATGACCTTCTGATCACCTGATTAAATTTTGGGCCAAATTGAGACGAGGCCAAAGCTGTAGGTCCAAAAAATGTTTTAACCCGTCACGTCCCGAGGTTTTCCGCACCTATGACATCCCCCAGTCCCGAGCCTTTTTGGAAATTTTTTTTTTTTGCTAAAACTTCCGCTTAGGTCGAGAAACGAAGGAAAATCACAAAGAGAGTGGTTCCCGCGGTCTATAATTGGTCCGTACAGGTGTGGTTCCCCCCCGCAGGTATGGTGTTCTGTAATGGGCTGGATATGCATTTACGTTTTCTATGGTAAGGAATAATGGGAGAAACAACACACAACACCTCTATATTTATTGAATTTGAACTAATAAACAATAACAGTAACAATATAATGGATTTCAGACACATATATATGAAAAATAAGCATTGTACCATCGCGCGAGCATAGCGAGTTTGGTCCGAGTCGTAACATGCTATATGCTAAGTTTCTGGTATGAGTCAACCTATCATTTTTTCTACTTGTATACTTCTGTTTCAATGACAATTTACCAATTACAACTGTTTGTAAGTGTTTTCAGATGTTTTCATTCATTATGATGACATGCAGCATAAGTATAGCGCACATCAGCTTAGTAAGCGCACTCGCTATGACTCGTATTTCAACATACCAAATTGTTTTATCACTTTCCAATTATTTTTCCCTTTACATAGAACCTTTCCTCCACCACTGTAAAGGTTTTCAATTATTTTCATTCATTACGAGGGCATTTAGCGATATGCTAGCGCCTATTCACGTAGCAACCACGATCTCAAACACTCGTGTTTCATCATCTACTTTATTTATTCACTCCAATTATAATTTCCCACTTACATTACACACGTTTAGACCCCTATAATGCACTGTACATACTTACTGCCATTATTTATTCAAGTGAGCGTGAGAATATCGCCTGAAAATACCCTCGCAAGGAATGTTTCGTCATACATAATACTCACACACTTATATACTAATTCACTCACACACTTATATACTAATTATTCACTTTATCACTTGCTGACTTTTATTTTGACTAATACGTGCCTTATTCATTCAAATGAGCGTCAGGAAAACTTATCTTTATACACACGTTATGAATATTTGACTTAGAATATATATCATCACATACAATAATTTGAACTTATATTATACCTGTAAGAATGTCCCATAATAATAATTATATAATTACGGGCCGTATTTATTGCACTGAGCGACAGAATATCGCATCATACAACCCTCTCTATGTAAGTTTCAACTTAGGCCAGATTTATATACTTACACACAATGTTTTCACTTATGTTCGACCCGTATGCACATTATACTAATATTTGGAGATCAACTTGACTGATAATTTCACTGAGCGTCTGTCTGTCGTATTTACCTCATAATTTCAGCGTCCTTTCGCATTCACACCATACTAAAATTGCATCAACGTGTGATATTCACTAAAACATGGGTGAATACAGAGACCCACGTCACACTGCACGCACTCATAGCGGGTATCCTTCCTCTGTGTCGTGAGTCTCACCTGGGAATTACTGCACACGTGACACCTGCGTTGGGGCCTAGGTCTGTTTGGCTGGGGAGGGATAGGAGTGGGGAAATGGCGGCCGGATATTCTCTGGGGAGTTTGGGCAATAGGGGCAGTGCGGGTGCGATGTTGGGGTCTTTCAACAGCATACTTTGCAAAGATTTCTCTTGTGAGCTCCCTCACAAACCCTTCAAATGTTTCCTGAACTCCTGTGGTCATGGCGTGAAGGTGGTGGCAATTCAGAGCAGTGATATCTAGTAAGTGAAAGAACAGTTTTTTATACCACTTCATCGTTGTCCTGGCACACTCTACCGTCGATATCATGGAGTCTGACTGGTCCACGAGGCGCATGTTTATATTGTAATCCATAACACACTCAGGTTTCCAAACACGACGCCTGCTTTCGCTACGGTAATCTACTGAATCAGTACGGTGCATCAAGGGGCGGTGAACCGTGGACAAGAGGCTTACTTCTCTGTTGTGGTTCCACATTGTGGCAAGGATGTTGTTGGCTTTGAAGAAGACAACCTCACTCCTTGCAAGTTTCCGCCCTACCTTGGCCATGTGACGCCGGTTCACCTTTACGGTTCCACAGACTCCCGTTTCATGTGTGTGAAGATAACGAGCGAGAAGAGGGCTAGTGTACCAGTTGTCGAGGTAGAGAACGTGACCGCGATGAAGGTAGTCTTGTATCATCGTCTTTACCACTGCTCCCGACAGTCCAATACTTCGATCTTCTATTATGTCTGTCTGTGCACCGGTGTACAAGTCTATGTCTTGCACGTATCCAGTCCTACAGTCACACATAACAAAGATCTTGAACCCAAAACGGTGCCATTTGCTGGGTATATACTGTCTGAATGAAATATTGCCTCTCCACAACACGAGACTCTCGTCTATGACGAGATCTCTATAGGGATAGAATGAGGAACGAAAGGTTTGCCTGAGGTGATCAAAGACCAACCGAATTCGCCTCATTTTGTCAGTGTTGTTTGCATTTGCAGGGTCATGAGCATCATAAAAATGGAGGCGACTTAGAATTTGTTGAAACCGATTACGGCTCATCACTTGACCAAATATGGGGGTAAACATAACAGGGTCCCTAGTCCAGTAAGCAGGAATTCTATTCTTTCTTATAATACCCATCAAAAGGACCAGGGCAAAAAATAAGAACATTTCTGGAAGGGAGACAGGGTAATCATAGATCATAGAATGCCTACTCCTTGTTCCCAATCTTTCACTCTCTAGGTGCTGGGCGCTTGCAAACAGGTTTGTTTGGTGTACAATCTGCTCAACAAATGCCTCACTGAAAAACAGGTGGAAAAAATCCAACCTGGTGGAATTACTGTGAATTCCTGGTGCAATGCAGCCAGATCGCCCTTGCTCAGTCAAGGGGTGAATAAGGGGAGAAAAATCACTCCCATTCTCCCAATCCCACGACACAAATCCCTCGTCCCCATCAGCCCCATCACCGCCTTCGTCTGGGTGGGGAGGAGATCCTGGTTGGGGAGGTGGGGGAAAAGGAGTACTGAGGGCTTCCCCACTGTCACTCCTCTTCCCTCTGCCTTTACCCTTTCCCTTTCCCTTACCCTTACGGCCTTGAGGAACATTAGGGGGCTGTGGGGATGAAATAGGAGAATATTGGGGAGCAGAAGACATGCTGGGGAGTGGTTCCTCCCCACCTTCCCCCTCCATTACCACACATGTGCTCTCTCACGCAACCTAGCTCGACCACGTGTTAGGGGATATTGGGGAGCATAAGACGTGCTTTGGAGTGGTTCCTCCCCACCTTCCCCCTCCCTCACAACCCCACGTGATAAGGAACGCACCCGCACTGGCCCACGTGATCCACTCTGCCGCCTCACACTACGTAGGGAGAGCAATGACTCACTCACGTCACTCTCACTTTCCCTAATCCCTGGACTTTCCCTTTCACTCCCCACTCCCTCCACTTGACTTCCTAGCTCCCCAAACAGAATGCTAGGCCCATACCTGCTCATACAATGTGGTGTGCGCTCTGGGCCACGATGTGTAATCACCTCCCGTCCATACCACGTGGCAGCACTTCCCACGGCTCCGTCCTCGTCCTCGTCCTCGTCCTCAAATTCTGATTCCAAATCATGCTGGGGATAGGGATAGGATATACCACGTGCCTTCTTTGCCTCCTGCCCCTCTCTAGCAGCACGGTAAGTCACGTACTGCCGCTTCCTGGGCGACGGAACTTCCTCATCACTGCTGGTGGTTTCTTCCTCCTCTGGCTGGACATAATCTTTGTCCATCTCCTTGTCTCCAGTGGAGAATCACTGTCGCCAGTAAAGGTGTCCAGGGCGACTTGAATCTCGCTGTCTGAGAGACCTCTCTTAGCCATGTCTGAGCAGGACCGTGGCTACCAGGTGAGTGAACGAGTGGTGGGCTAGCGCGGGTCGCGCGGGGTCGCCGAGTGTCCCCGCCTGCTGGCAGGTAGGGGAAGGTCAGGCGAGGGTACGTACCACAAATCAAGCGCGAAATTTGAAAATTGTCGAAATTATGCACATTGCAATTGCACGACGTACTGGTACGTCGCCGGGACTGGCAAATGCAAATCGTTGCAACGTACCCATATGTCGACGGGACGGGGCGGGTTAAAAAATTGTTTTTCGCCATAACTCCTTTCAGATCCGTCAAATCGACATGAAACCAAAGCCTAAAGGTGCATCTTTCAAATCTGCATCCTATAACATACCTCATTACATCAGGCGGGTCACCCCCCAGTTAGCTGTAGGAGGGTCAATGTCAGGTGAGTAGGGCCTAAAATATCACATGGGCCTAAAATATCAAATTGGCCTAAAATCGTTCATTTTCACCAAATTTACTGCAAATTTGATTTGTGACATCTTTGACTAGATAAGAAGAAAGTGGATGAAGAGTTTGGGAGGAATCTGAGTGTGAAATGGAGGGAGAGTAAGAAATCGTTTTGGAAGCAAGTAAGGAAAGTAAGGCAGTTTGAAAGGGGAAATAGTAGGGGAGTGAAAGATAAGAATAATAGGTTGTTGGTGGAGAAGAGAGAGAAACTGAGGAGATGGAAGGAGCACTTTGAGGATTTGTTGAATGTAAAGAGTGAGAACAGTGTAAGTATAAGTGGTTGGGGAATGGCTGGGAGAAGAAAAGATGAAAGAAGGGAGAAAGAGATCAGTAGGGCAGAAGTAGTGAAAGCAATGAAGAAGATGAGGATGGGTAAGGCCCCAAGAATTGATGCAGTGTGTGGTGAAATGCTGAAGTATGGGGGTGAGATTGTAGTGGAGTGGATATGGAAGTTGTGTAGATTGGCTTGGGAAGAGGGAAGGGTTCCAGAGGACTGGAAATCAGGTATAATTGTTCCTTTATACAAAGGAAAAAGGGAGAGAGAAGTATATGATAACCATAGGGGTATTTGCCTTCTTAGTGTGACTGGAAAAATATATGGTAGAATACTCATTGATAGGGTTAGAGATATAACAGAGGAGTTAGTTGGAGAAGAACAGGGGGGATTTAGGAAGGGAAGACGGTGTGTAGAGCAGATATTTGTCCTAAGATATTTAGTGAAGAAGTATCTAGAGAAGGGAAAGAAAGTGTATGCTGCCTTCATGGACTTGGATAAAGCATATGACAGAGCAGATAGACAAAGTATGCAAAAGGTATTAAGAGTATATGTAGTGGAGGGGATATTGTTGAGTGCTGTGAAGAGTATGTACGAATGAGCCAGGGCTACATTGCGAGTGGATGGTGTGATGAGTGAGTTCTTCGATCTTACTGTGGGACTGAAACAGGGTTGTGTGATGTCTCCATGGTTGTTTAATATATACATGGATGGGGTTGTAGAGGACGTGCAACGTATGGCAGTGGATGTGGGGGTGGCTCTAATGAATGAGGGTGAGATTTGGAAGATTCCGGTGTTGCTGTTTGCTGATGATACAGTATTGTTGAGTGAAGATGAACGGGAGTTGCATGGTTTGGCGAATGAATTTGGGAAAGTGTGTAGGAAGTTGAATCTGAAAGTTAATGTAAACAAAAGTAAAGTTATGGTGTTTGAGAGGAATGATGTCACAGAATGCACAGTGAGGTTGGATGATGAGGATATGGAGAATGTGAAAGCATTCAAGTACTTCGGTAGGGTGATGAGTAAGGGTGGAACTTTTGGGGATGAAATGCTTGAAAGGGTACAGCAGGGAAGGAAAATTGTTGGTTCACTGAAAGCAGTGACGAGAAACAGAGAGGTGTGTATGGAAGTTAAGAAGTCACTGCATGATAGTATTGTGATCCTTACCCTGACGTATGGAAGCGTGGCATGGACCTTGCTAGAGGGAAACAAGTCAAGTGTGAGAGCAGTGGAAATGAGTTACTTAAGAGGAGCATGTGGAATGTCATGTAGGGACAGGCTGGAGAATGAAGAAGTGAAGGAACGTTGAGGGGTGGATGTGGATGTGTCAGAAGATTATTAGAAATATACTGAGGTGGTTTGAACATGTGGAGAGAATGGAGAATGAAAGACTGACTAAGATGGTGTATGTAGGTGAGGTGGAGGGAGGGAGAGGGAGGGAAAGACCGAGGATGAGATGGAGGGATAGAGTTGAGAGGTATATGAGGGAGGGGGGAGTGAGTTGGGGGAGGGTATGCAAATGGTGGGTGACAAAGCGACTTGGAGGCGTTTCGTCTGCGGCCAACCTTTGCGGGATTAGGGCGTCGGACTATAGATAGATAGATAGTTTGTGCGTCAGCACTAAAATGACTGCCGGGGACGGGTTTGCTGTGCCTTGGCACCGCTTCTTGTTAACGTAGGTTTCCTCGGCATTTTATGATATCCTTTTGAGGTTTAAACGTACTGCTGCCATTTTTATCGATGTCTTCATATATTTTTACCATAATGAGAAATAATGATGTTAATAATGATGATGATGTTGATATGATGATGATATGATGATGATAATAATATGTAGTTGATAATAAAATCTGTCAGCATCATGCCATATTATAAGGGGTGTCTAATTCGGTAATCACATAACTTCTTTTAACGTGCATAAAACTTTTCTTGACTGTGCAGTCAAGCTCTAACAACCTTTTTCTAAGACAATTATGTGCACAGGGCTATTCCACCGAGCCATCCTGCAGTCGGGGACAGCTCTGAGTCCTTGGGCATATGCAGAAGACCACAGAGAGCTGGCTTTCAAACTGGGTGATCTCGTCAACTGCTCAAGCTGCAACAGTTCAGAGTTGATCCACTGCATTAGCCAAGTTCCATACCCTGACCTGGGGAAAGTTTTGCCTAATATAACAGTGAGTATTGGTGTGTGTGTGTGTGTGTGTGTGTGTGTGTGTGTGTGTGTGTGTGTGTGTGTGTGTGTGCGCGCGCGCGCGCGCGTGTCCGCGAATAAAATCGACGTGGTAGCAGCAAATCGTATTTCTGATTTGATTCTTATAATATGATATCGTATTTTTCACTATTCCTACCTTAGTCCGATGCCGTAATTCTCATTGTATTCTTGCTGTATTCCGATGTCGTTTCTCACTGAATTCTTGCTATATTCCCTTGCCTTATTTCCCATTGTATTCTTTCTATAATCCGATGTCGTGTTTCTTACTGTATTCGTGCTATATTCTGGTAGGTGGGGGAGCTCACCATCCACTCACTCGATGTAATGCTGCTCTCGGGTGTCTGCCCTTTCCTCTCCTCCCTCCTTTCCTTCCTTCCTCTTCTGTCTTTCTTTACTTCATTCTTTCCTCGTCCTTCTGCCTACGGGTGACTTTACAGTCCCTGTTTTGTCTTTCTTTCCTGTTCCTTCTGCCTATGGGTGACTCTACACTGGTGTGACAAGCAGAAGGGTTTCCTGTACACCAGGAAACCATTTACAACGCTGGGTGGTAACCATATAACCAAATTATGGAGCCTGGTGGTTTAGTTGGTAATTGCGGTGCTCCAATCGGATTGAACCGGTGAAGGTTTATATCCAAGGGATGGGTGGGGTTATTGCTTACGTAATGCCACTCAGGGATGAGTGAGGCTGGTCACTCTCATCTTAAATGTCAGGACCAACTTGCCTAGCCCTGGGCTTCTACGCTCCTCATGGGGTAATGTAGGACTGGTTGATTGATAGATTCTTGCTATAGGCCTATGCCGTTGCTGTATTTCTCATTGTATTCTTGCTATATTCTGATGTCGTGTTTCTCATTGTATTCTTGCTATATTCTGATGTCGTGTTTCTCATTGTATTCTTGCTATGTTCCGATGTCGTGTTACTCACTGTATTACGGGATCGAATACTCATGTTTGCGATCGATTCCCGGTTCCTTAGATATGATTTTACAAGAAGAACTAGACAAGGGAAAATTTTACACTCTTCGCTGATCTTTCTGCAGAAAACAGTTATAACCTGTCGCAATTTTCGTCTTGTAACTAAGATTTACTTATGAAGCTACAACAGAAGACAGAGGAAGATTCGACCGCCTCCTTGTCTGTCCTGCATATCAGAACCACAGTTACGACAGGGAATTGATTGTGTGTTTGTGTATCCCGACACTGGATTTTATTTGACTTCTCTTGTACCAACAGAAATTAAAAAAAAAGAAGGGGGCTACATTTACGTCTTTCAGTTCGAAAAGTTTCTCCAAAGCAGAATAAACTTGACTGAAGGGGCAGAAAGATAATAAGAATGACGTCATCAGTTTTAATAAGTTAACAGCTTTGTCCAGTACCATAGAGATACGGGGCAAATACAAGTGTAATAACATTATGTTCAGCACTTTCGTAACAGATGTATACAAGGTGGTTGGTCAGCTGCACCCTCCTGTCTTGTGTGTTGCAGGGACAGCTCGGTCTTCTGGTGTGAGAAAGACATAGATTTAGGCTAATTCATAAAATTACTAATCAACCATATAATCAAAGAACACAAACAGATAGACATGATAAACAATTGTAGGAAGTGGTTTGTCCAAAGAGAAGCTGAACTTTTTTTAATAGCGCATCAACATGCCGGCATAGTGTGATTGCGTTGGGAGTGCTGTGTAGCGGAGAATTTGAACTTTGTCTAACACCAGCCATATTATCCCACGTCTCTTAATCATCGAGTCACACGAACTTGAGTGAACATGCGTTTAGTGCACTTGGCGAATACTCTTGTCACTTCTATCGTCAGAAATCTGTGACCTTTAAGGGTAGATTTCAACTACTGGGGGGGAGGGGGAATCGCAGGGGCCAAATCACTTGGGGACAATAGTCGTCTCGTCCTTCCCTGAAAAGCCACGATTAAACAGAGATGCTTGAGCAGATGCATTGTCATTGTGCAGCATTCATGTTTTGTTTGTCCATGCACGCCTCAGACCTCTTGCTTTGCACCGCCTCCCTCAAATGCTTTAGGGTGTCCAAGTAAAACTGTATTGACTGTCTGATCAGGTGAAACAAATTAATGATGGACGACGACCTTCTAGTAAAAAAGATGATCATCACCTTCACATTTGAGCAACTCAGACATTTTTCATATTTATTTATTATTATTATTATTTTTTTTTTTTTTTATTCTTTTTTTTTGGGGGGGGGCGGTGACAACATTCCAACCCACTGCAATGACTGCCTTCTTGTTTCAACATTGTAGCCGTACACCCACGTTTCGTTACCTGTATAACATTTTTCAGAGTGTTTCCATTAATATTCGAACAATCAAACAGCTCCTGATTGACTGTGACACATTTCTCTTTTTGCTCATCTGTTAGCAGACGCAGCACAAATTTTGTGGCAGCACAATGCACCTTCACTTTTTCAGTTAAAATCCTGTGGCACGAACTTTTACAGACACCTACTGCGTCAGAAACTTCACGGCATTCAGGTGACGATTTTCATGGATCACAGCACGGACATTCTCAACATGACCATCATCTCTTGATGTGGAAGGCCTTCCAGCTTTGAGATAATCTTCTGTGGATGTTCTTCCCGATTTGAACTGCTGGAACCACTTGTGACACTGAGTTCGGCTCAAACAGTCCTCCCCATATGCCTGTTGTAACATTTGAAAAGTCCCTAAAAGTTTTTCCCTGTCTGAAACAGAATTTTCAGCAAACATGGCTCTCTTCAAAATCCTTGATTGTCCAAATTACAACAAATTGCCAAGTGCACTAAGCACACGTTTGCCCAAGCGCATGTACCCTGATGCCTAAGTGACATGACGTGTTGTGGCTAGTGATAGACTAACGCCCATAGTCCTGAAACTGAGGGAAGGGGTTACCCTTCCCACACCCTTGTGGATTGGAAGCTCACACCTTCAAAGTAAGTGGTAGTTTTGCAAGCTTGAGAGTGGACCACTTCGTGTGGGAAGGTATGGCAACAGTTGGTAACACTGATTAATATTAAATTTTAAAATCTTATAAAAATAAAGAAAAATATGACAGTTTCTAAGATTCACATACAATACAATCTCTGACCTCTTTTCTTATCTCTTTTATTATTAAAGACTGGCAATTGTTGTTGAATGCTTTGTATAAGAGTATGCATACTGGCTTTGGAGAACCTATACTGTTGGAAAGATCCGATGTCAGACAATGCTTCATAGGTCTTCAAGCGGTCAGTAATAAGTCCTCCAGCACATGGACCACTTTTCAGTGGACAGTGGCTGCCACTTTTTCTTGACAAGAAATAAAACGCACGTATTTCTATGGATGCCCGCACACGAGCCAATTTTTAGTGGCAGCTGCAAAAAAATGGTAACCGGGTCCATTTTACCCGCCATGCCACGGTGGCTGGCCACTAGCGACTGATGATGGATAGCGTTAATTCAAATGGCTTTCCGCACACGGGCCACTTTGCTGTGGCACTGGCGGACGGACTAGCATTGTTGATGGTCTATTTCCTACCCAAGGTCATGTGTCTACCCTAGGTCCTCTCCCTAACCAAGAACATCTTCCTTCCCAAGGTTACATGCGTACACAAGATCTATCTATCTATCTATCTATTGCCAGAAGCCTTAATCCTGTAAGGGGTGACCACAAACAAATCTCCTCCATGTCGTCCTGTTCCCCGCTATTTCACTGGCCTGCTCCTAGCTCACACACCCCTCTCTCATACACCTCTCCATTCCATCCCTTCATCTCATTCTTGGCCTCCCCCTCCCTCTCCCTCCTTCCACCTCACTCACATACACTCTTCTCATCAGTCTCTCACTCTCCATCCTCTCCACATGGCCAAACCACCTCAGAGTGTTTCACCTAACGTTTCCTAGCACATCCACATCCATAACACAACGCTCCTTCACTTTCTCATTTGTCAATCTGTCTCTCCATGTGACTCCACAGGCCCCTCTCAGATAACTCATTTCTTCTGCTCTCACTCTTGACTTCTGTCTCTCCAGAAGGTCCAAGCTTCACTTCCATACATTAAAGTTGGTATCACACTTTTGTCATGTAGTAACTTTTTCACTTCCATGCTCACTTCCCAGTTCCTTATCACTGCTTTCAAGGAACCAGCAACCTTTCTTCCTTGTTGTACCCTTTCAGACACATCACCCTCTAAATTTCTATCCTTACTTATCACACTACCCAAGTACTTAAACTCATTTACATTTTCCATTTCCTCCTCATCCAGCCTCATTCATTCACTGACTTAACTTCTCTCGAAAACCATAACTTTACTCTTCCCAGCATTCACCTTTAGATTCCTTTTCTTACAACCTCAAACAAACTCATCTACTAAGTCTTGCAGCTACCCTACGTCTTCACTTAACAACAAAGTATGATCTGCAAACAACAGTACAAGGAGATTCCAAACACCACCCTTTCTCATTAGGGCTACTCCAACATCCACTGCCCTACCTTGTACAGTATCTCTTTTATAACCCCATCCATATACAGATTGATCAACCATGGAGACATGACACATCCCTGTTTCAATCCAATCTTCAAGTAGAAAAATTCACTCAGTTCACTATCCACACGCTGTGCAGCCTTAGCACGCTCATACGTACTCTTCACTGCATTCAACAACTTTCCATATACTGCATACATTCTTCATACTTTCCACACCCGTTGTCTATCCACCCTGTCATATGCATTCTACAAATCAATGAAGGCCGCATACAACTTCTTTCCCTTTTCTAGAAACTTTTCCACTAAAGATCTAAGAATAAATATCTGATATACAAACCCTCTTCCCTTTCTAAAACCTCCCTGTTCTCCTCCAACTAATTCATCTGCTATTTTCCTAACTCTTGTCAGTAAGTATCCTACCATATACTTTCCCTCTTGCACTAAGAAGACAAATGCCCTATGATTACCATATACTTCTTTTTCCCCTTTTCTTTTGTACAGAGGAATAATTATACCTGACTTCCAAATCTCCGGGACTCTACCTTCCTCCCAGACCAAACTGCACATCTTCCACATCCATTTTATCAATCCCATAATAAAAGTTACACCACAGTACAAAGTCGTTAAGAGCTTGAAGTTCATGAAAGTCTACAGTTTGTATCAGGTAACGTTGTTAATGTATCCTCCCCAGTGCCAGACACGAAGCCAGGTATTCCAAGTGAAGCTGAACAGTCTGACTAATTCATTTATATATTTTGTTTATCGCAATCATGTTGGTGGATTTTTCCTAGCAATGACACAGTTCTTTGATAAATCAGTATTGGATGTTTTGTTATTATCAATGTATTTTTTTTTTATGCGAGGAAGAAGGAACCAAAGGCCATGAGCCCGCAGTAACAGTTCCCTCCAAGAGAAAAACAAAATACAATAGAGAGCCAAGTTCAAGATCCGATCATTTTGAGATGCCTGGACACACTGCGTTTGAAAGACTGGAGATCATAGGCAGCAGGAAATACAGACAGAGGGAAACAGTTCCAGAGCTGACCTGTTGCATAAATGAAAGACTGGGGGTAACGGTTAATTCTTGCATTAGAGAGTTGGACACAGAAAAGGGATGAGAGTTTGCTGCCAGACGGGTGCTACGCACCCGTCGTAGAGGTGGAGGAATGCAAGCAGATAGTTCAGAGGAGCAGTGACCATTAAAGTGGCGATAGAAAAGAGATAAAGATGCAACAGTGCGGCGAAGAGACAGAGGTTGAAGGGAGTCAGTAAGAGGAGGAGAGTTAGTGAGACGAAAAGCCTTTGACTCCACCCTATTGAGAAGAGCTGTATGTGGGGAGCCTCCCCAAACATGAGAGTTGTACTCCACACAGGGGCGGATAAAACCCCTGTATAAAGTCAACAATTGTGCAGGGGTAAAGAAAGAGCGGAGTCGGCTTAGCACACCCAATCTCTTTGAAGCAGATTTTACAAGAGATGTAATATGATCTTTCCAAGATAAGTCCCGAGTAAATGAAACCCCAAGCATGTTCAAGGATGATGCAGGATTAAGCTGAATATTATTAAACATTAGTGGGTATACCTGTGGAAGATTTTGTCGGGTTGCTAGGTGTAAGAACTGAGTCTTAGATGCATTAAAGACAACCATATTATTTTTACCCGTCAGACATACGAGCCAAGTCAGACATTAGGTGTGCCATAGCCTCATCCCTTGTTTGTTGAAGTAACTGTTGAGATGTGCGTTGCAGGAACCGAATGGAAAGGTGAAGGGTGGAGTCATCAGCGTATGAGTGGATAGGGTTAGATGTACAGCTTAGAAGATCATTGATGAATAAAAGGAAGAGAGTTGGTGATAGGACAGAGCCCTGAGGAACACCACTGTTGATAGATCTAGGAGAAGAACGATGGCCGTCTACAACAGCGGCTATAGAACGACCAGAAAGGCAGCTAGCGATGAAGGCACAGATAGAAAGATAGAAACCGTAGGAGGGCAGTTTGGAAATTAAAGATTTATGCCAGACTCGATCGAAAGCCTTTGAGATGTCAAGTGCAATGGCAAAGCTTTCGCCAAAGTCCCGAAAGGAGGATGACCAGGAGTCTGAAAGGTAGGTGAGAAGATCACCAGTGGAGCGTCCCTGACGGAACCCATACTGATGATCGGAAAGAAGGTTGTGATAGGAAAGATGTCTTAAAATTTTTCTATTAAGAATTGACTCGAAAACTTTTGAAATACATGACGTTAAAGCAATTGGACGATAGTTGGAGGGTTGGGAGTGGTCACCCTTCTTTGGGACTGGCTGAATGAGAGCAAACTTCCAGCAAGAAGGAAAGGTACAAGTTGACAGATAAAAGCGAAAGAGTTTGCCTAGGCAGGGTGTAAGCACAGATGCACAGTTCTTGAGAACAACAGGAGGGACCCCATCAGGCCCATATGCCTTGTTAGTACTGAAGCCAGTGATGGCAGAAAATACATCAACTGAAGAAATTTTAATGTCAGCCATGAGGAAGTCAGAGGGGGGACGTGATAGAGGAACAGCACCGGAATCGTCTAAGGTGGAATTGGAGGAGAAAGTTTGTGCGAAGAGATCTGCTTTATCAGTAGAAGAAATAGCTACAGAACCATCAGAGTAGAAAAGAGGAGGGAAGGATGATGAGGTAAAGTTGTTAGAAAGATTTTTGGCAAGGTGCCAGAAGGAGCGGGAAGAATTCGAGTTGGAGAGTTGAGAGCATTTAGTATGGATGATATTATTTTTAGTACAGCGAAGAACAGACTTAGCACGATTCCGGGCAGAAACGTAAAGATGATGTGATTCAGGGGTGGGTTGGCTCCGGTACCTTTTGTAGGCCTTCTCCTTGTTGCGGACAGCATTAGAACAAGCGTGATTAAACCAAGGCTTTCTTGCGTTAGTCAAAGGATATGAGAAAGGAATGTATGCTTCCATGCACGAGAGAATAACCTCTGTAATGCGCAAGGCACGCTCAGATGGCTCATGGCCATGGAAGCAATAATCATTCCAGGGAAAATCAAAGAAGTACTGCCTGAGGGCCTCTCAGTCTGCGGCTCCAAAATGCCACAGACGACGTTTCCCTGGAGGGTCCACAGGCCATACCGGAGTGATAGGACAGGTTAAGGTAATAAAGTTGTGATCGGAGGAGCCCAACGGAGAGAAAAGATTAACAGAGTAAGCAGAAGGATTAGTTGTGAGGAAGAGGTCAAGTATGTTGGAGCTCTCTCCAAGGCGGTCAGGGATACAGGTAGGGTGCTGTACAAGCTGCTCTAGGTCATTAAGGATAGAAAAGATGTAGGCTTGTTCACCAGGTGGATCCGTGAAAGGAGAGGAGAGCCAAAGGTGGTGATCTCCAAGAATGGAGATTTCAGAGAAAGGAGAAATGGACAGAATGTGTTCCATCGTAGAAATAAGATAGTCGAAGAATTTTTGATAGTCAGTAGAATTAGGGGATAAGTAAACAGCACAAATATATTTAGTCAGAGAATGACAGGAAAGCCGATGCCAGAGTGTGGAGAATTCAGAAGAATCAAGTTCAGGAACACGAGAGCAAGATAAGTCGTTGCGTATGTATACACGACAGCCACCTTTGGCTTTGAAATGAGTATGGAGAAAGTAGGAGGATACAGAAAAGGGTTTGCTGTCAGTTGCCTCAGACAGCTGAGTCTCCGTTAGAAAAAGAAGGTGAGGTTTAGAGGAGGAGAGGTGGTGCTCAACAGAGCGAAAGTTAGATGAAAGGCCGCGAATGTTGCAAAAATGAAGAAGAAGAGAGTCAGACAATGGTTCCAGGCACCTCGAGTCGTCACCGGGAGAGGGGCAGATGGCGGGGGCATTTATGTTCCCCCCCCCCCCTGGGGACTCCGAGGCTTAGTGAATCGACGCCATTTTTGGTGAATTTTGAATAGGAAGTGTAGTGTGTACTGTGCCTCTAGGTTTCATCATTTTCAGAAAAGCAAAACAGTATGCCAATTTCTTAAATATCAATGGAACGTATTTTTGTGTTATACAGTTTATTTCAGTTTAAGATCCTTACACTTGCAAAAATACGATGTCTTATTTATTTTATGAGATGTGGTTAATTTGCTCAAGTTTTCTCATTAAAATTCTTGTGCAAGGTGTATGAGTTTTTCTATTTTTTCTATAAGGTAACTGCAAGTCTTTCGTCCGTTGGTACACACTTCCTCATGTTTGTGTTCAGAAATGAAACTGAAGGCCCAGTTGCAGTCAGCAGGTCATCATAAGAAGCACAGGTCATTCTAAAGTAGTTTGTAAACTTCTCTGGGTACGCTCTTAAGTCTTCTTAGAGGGTATAAAACTGACCCGTGATAAACCTATGGCTGATTATCGGGTGCATTCAGAACTTTTTTTTTTTTTTTTTTTTTTTTTTTTAAGGAGCACAGTGATGACATATTCCATTCCTCGACATCCATGGTGGAACTGCCTGTGGTTGCCACAAAAAAGTGGCCCGTGTGCTGGGTGTCTTGCATCCCTCTCCACTTTTTAGTGGTGCCATGAAAAAGTGGCAGCCACCGTCCACTGAAAAGTGGCCTGCGTGCGTGGGACCTAATACGAATTCGCCTTGGCTGGCCATACTGATTGCTACAATATTTTTGCCGCAAATGCTTGTTTTTGTCATTTTTCCCACCCAGAACCCAGAAATCCCACCAGTCCCCCAAGTCACTTGGGGGGGGGGGTCATTTGAAAACCAATCACGGGCACCAAAAATAAAGGTCAAATTCACTCAAACCACATCAAAATACACCAGAAAAATATATTGCCAAGCCAAAGCAAAATAGTGTGGACTGGAAAAGTTTAGCCTACAAAACCCAAACATGAGACTTCGTACGATTCGTCTCACTGTAGGAATCATTTCATGAATTAATGGAACATTACAAAAGTATCATGCTCCATATCTGATAAACAGCATGACAGAACTATTGAAAAATAAAATGGAAGTGGATACAGTATCTTATCTTTGTTTTCATCTAGTAAATTAACCATCTCCAGGGAAGCGGTGAAGCCTTTTAAAACGATAAAAATAATAAATGCTTATTTTTTTCTTTACACTTTGTTTTTATCATTAAATTAAAATTCCCATCACACACACCATACGGTCCTTCAAATTTTACATTGTTTTCTTTGTACAAGGCTACTATAATATAACGAAGAGGAATGTGCTACTGAGATAATCCTCTCCTGTTTGCCGGGGAACACTCTCTCTTTCGTGCGTTAAAATTACCAAAAGTTATGGATAGGGCAAGGTGAACGCCTGCCCATAGTTTAAGACTATGGATGTATAGCTCAAAGTCACCGCTACACATCACTCCCGTCGCAATCACGCTATGCCGGCTAGTTGGTCTAGTATATAAAAACTTCATTTTCTTTTGAACAGACCTATTCAGTAAAATTATGCAGCTTAGACGGTCGTCAGTCTGACTGAGCCGTCCGCGGTACACACGAGATTTTATATGCCTAATATTGTGGACTACCCTGTATTTATTTTTTAGGAATGGTTTTATTGGCCAAGTCTGTCCATGGCCCGAGTAGATGGAGACTTCTTGCCTGACTACCCAGCCCAGTTGCTGAAAGCTGGTCACTTCAACAAGATGGACATGATGTCAGGCTTCACCAACGACGAAGGAGCCTATATGACATTGAGTAAGTCTCCATTTGAGTTTTACTTACAGCTGATTGATTTTAGGTAAGCCTGTTTTTCGTTTTTGTGTGTGTGTGTGTGTGTGTGTGTGTGTGTGTGTGTTTCCTTTTGTCACGTGCAAGTTAAGCAAGTCTCTTTTATCTATTGTTTAGATCTTGTGGAAGTTCTCATATCATTTGCTTCAGTCTTGAAGAAAATGAGTCTCTTCTTTTTTGTTTGGATCTTGTCTCATTTTTCCAGTTCGTCCAATTTATCTTTTGTTCAAATTTCGTAGAAATCGTTAGGGTCTTTTCTTCGTTCGCTCATTGTCTCTAATGTTTTGTTTGAGTCTCCTGGAACACAAGTAAGTCTCTTTTATCCAGTTCGTTCATTGTCTGCCAGGCCTACTTTCTGACGCCAAGAAGTCTTTTGAGGAACTGAGGAGCAACCTTAGCTATGTGGGCCCCAAGGCGGTATTCTTGGAGGAAGTGGAGTCGCCCATGTATCTGACGCAGCGAGTGTTTCTGCAGTACCTTCAGGACCTCAACATCACAGAGCATGATGAAATCCCCCTTATTGAAGTAAAGTATCAAAATTCTGTATTATTAGACGTATTATGTGCTAGGTTCTGCTGATGTTCTATCTATATATCTTTTGCCAGACGCCTTAATCCCACAAATGGTGCCCACAAACAAATCGCCTCCCGGTTCCCCGCCATTTCAATGCCCCACTCATAGCTCACCCCCCCCCCTCTCATATACCTCTCCACTATCCCTCCATCTCACCCTTGGTCTCCCCCTCCCTCATTTTACTCACCTTATGGGTGACCTCGACGCCATTCTTCTGCTTCATTTTAGAGTACTTTTTACGTCTCCTCATCGCACAAGACGGTGCAAAATCATGTTGACTTAATATATCAGCCTTCACCTGTACCTGGACATCTTTATTGCAACCACAGGTATTATGTTTTGAGCGACGTGTCTATGTCTGTCTTTCGGTGTGTGTGTGTGTGTGTGTGTGTGTGTGTGTGTGTGTGTGTGTGTGTGTGTGTGTGTGTGTGTGTGTGTGTGTGTGTGTGTGTGTGTGTGTGTGTGTGTGTGTGTGTGTGTGTGTTTACAGAAAATAACTCAGATTTATCAACTTTTTTCAAGGTGGAATGATTAAGAATCGGTCAGTGAGTATACTTACAATATGTCAAAGGTCAAGGTTGGAGGGCTAGATCTAAGATTGTCCAAGCAAAAAGAAAATGAAGAGTTTTTATCCAGTTTAGGCCAAACCTGGAGAAAAGACTGAGGGGAAGGCAAGAATGAAGTGATTCGGTTTTGAGCACAAACAATTGAAAGTCAAATTTCGACTTCTTGTGTGTTTGTTGACAATAATTAGTCTTGATCCTATTCTAACCAAACTTCATGAACTGCTTGAAGGTCAGTCAAAAAGCAAATTTATTGTTTTTAGGGACACTCGGTCAACGGTCAAGATGCCGAGCAAGGATGAGTTAAACAATTTTTTTTCGATTTACTCCAACCTTTGTTGTAATTTTTCTTTTTTGTGCAAGAAAGAAGGAACCAAAGACCAGGGGCCTGCAAACCGTTCCTTCCAAGAAATAAACAAAAACAATACAAAAGAGAGCCAAATTCAAGATCCGTTCATTTCCAGATGCCTGGACACACTGCGTTTGAAAGACTGGAGATCATAGGAGGCAGGAAATACAGACAGAGGGAGACAGTTCCACAGTCGACCTGTTGCATAAATGAAGGACTGGGAATAACGATCAACTCTTGCATTAGACAGTTGGAGAGAAAAGCGATGAGAGTTTGTTGCTAGACGGGTGCTACGCACCCGTCGTAGAGGTGGAGGGATGCAAGCAGACAGTTCAGAGGAGCAGTGGCCATTGAAGTAGCGATAGAAAAGAGATAAAGATGCAACAATGCAGCAAAGAGACAGAGGATGAAGGGAGCCAGTAAGAAAAGGAGAGTTGATGAGATGAAAAGCCTTTGACTCCACGCAGTTGAGAAGAGCTGTATGTGGGGAGCCTCCCCACACATGAGAACTGTACTCCACACAAGGGGCGAATAATACCCGTGTATAAAGTCAACCACTCTGCAGGGGCAAAGAAGGTACAGAGTCGGCTTAGCACACCTAATCTCTTGGAAGCAGATTTTACAAGAGATCCAATATGATCTTTCCAAGATAAGTCCAGTGTGAATGAAACCCTGAGCATGTTCAAGGTTGATGCAGGGTTGAGCTGGATTTTATTAAACATTAGTGTCTACTCCTGTGGAAGATTATTTCGGGTTGATAGGTGTAAAAAGTGTTTTTGATGCATTAAAAACAAGATTATGTTTACCCCAGTCAGAGATAAGAACCAAGTCAGACATTTGCCATAGCCACATCCCTTGTTTGTTGAAGTAACTGCTGAGATGGATGTTGCGGGAACCGAATGGAAAGGTGAAGGGTGGAATCATCAGTGTATGAGTGGATAGGGATAGATGTACAACTTAGAAGGTCATTGATGAATAAAAGGAAGAGAGTCTGTGATAGGACAGAGCCCTGAGGAACACCACTGTTGATAGATCTAGGAGAAGAATGATGGCCGTCTACAACAGCAGCTATAGAACGACCAGAAAGGGAGATATAGATGAAGGCACAGATAGAAGGACACAAACCATAAGAGGGCAGTTTGGAAATTAAAGATTTATGCCAAACTCGATTGAAAGCCTTTGAGATGTCAAGTGCGATGGCAAAGCTTTCGCCAAAGTCCCGAAAGGAGGATGACCAAGAGCCTGAAAGGTAGGTGAGAAGATCGCCAGTGGAGCGTCCCTGACGGAACCCATACTGACGGTCAGAAAGAAGGTTGTGATAGGAAAGATGCATAAGAATTTTTCTGCTAAGAATTCACTCAAAAACTTTTGAGACACAGGATGTTAAAGCAATTGGACGACAGTTAGAGGGTTGAGAATGGTCACCCTTCTTTGGAACTGGCTGAATGAGAGCAAACTTCCAGCAAGAAGGAAAGGTACAAGTTGAAAGACAAAGGCGAAAGAGTTTACCTAGGCGTGTAATCACAGAAGCACAGTTCTTGAGGACAACAGGAGGGACTCCCATCATTCCCATATGCCTTGTTAGTATTCAGGCCAGTGATAGCAGAAAATACATCAGCTGAAGAAACTTTAATGTCAGCCATGAGGAAGTTAGAGGGGAGAAGTGATGGAGGAACAGCACTGGAATCGTCTAAGGTGGAATTGGAGGAGAAATTCTGAGCAAAGAGATATGCTTTATCAGTAGAAGAAGTAGCTACAGAGCCATCAGAATAGAAAAGAGGAGGGAAGGATGATGAGGTAAAGTTGTTAGAAAGGTTTTCGGCAAGGTGCCAGAAGGAGAGGGAAGAATTCGAGTTGGAGAGTTGAGAGCATTTAGTACGGATGAAATTTATTATACCATAGCGAAGAACAGACTTAGCATGATTCCGGCCAGAAACATAAGGAAGATGTGATTCAGGGGTGGTTTGGTTCTGGTAACTTTTACAGTCCCTCTCCTTGTTGCAGAAAGCATTAGAACAAGCGTGATTAAACCAAGGATTTCTTGCCTTAGTCAGAGGACATGAGAAGGAAATGTATGCTTCCATGCCCGAGAGAATAACCTCCGTAATGCGCAATGCACATTCAGATGGCTCCCGGCCATGGAAACAATAATCATTTCACGGAAAATCAAAGAAGTACTGCCTGAGGGCCTACCAATCCGCAGCTCCAAAATGCCACAGTCCACGTTTGTTTGCAGGGTCCACAGGCCGTACTGGTGCAATAGAACAGGTAAAGTTAATTAGGTTGTGATCGGAGGAGCCCATCGGAGAGGAAAGATTAACAGTGTAAGCAGAAGGATTAGTTGTAAGAAATAGGTCAAGTATGTTGGAGCTGTCTCCAAGGCGGTCAGGGATACGGGTAAGGTGCTGTACAAGCTGCTCTAGGTCATTAAGGATAGAAAAGATGTAGTCTTGTTCACCAGGTAGATCAGTGAAAGGACAGTAGAGTCAAAGGTGGTGGTGAACATTGAAATCTCCTAGAATGGAGATTTCAGAGAAAGGAGAAATGGATCGAATGTGTTTCATCGCAGAAGTAAGATAGTCAAAGAATTTTTAGAAATCAGTAGAATTGAGAGATAAGTAAACAGTGCAGATACATTTAGTCAGAGAATGACAAGAAAGCCGAAGCCAGAGAGTAGAGAATTCAGAAGAATAAAGTTCAGGAACACGAGAGCAAGATAAGCCGTTGCCTACATAGACACAACAACCACCTTTAGCTTTGAAATGAATATAGAGAAAGTAGGAGGAAACAGAAAAGGGTTTGCTGTCAGTTGCCTCAAACACCTGAGTCTCAAACAGGAAGAGAAGGTGAGGTTTAGAGGAGGAAAGGTGACGTTCGACAGAGAGAAAGTTAGAGGAAAGGCCGCGAATGTTGCAGAAATGAAGAAGAATTGAGTCAGACAGTGGTTCCAGGCATCTCTCTCAGTCGTCACAGGGAGAGGGGCGAATAGTGGGGGAATTTATAGTCCCCCCCCCCCGGACTCTGAGACCAGATTTGACTGCGCCATTTTGGTTTTTAATTCTGAAAAGGAAGTGCTGGAGATAAGGCAAGAATAAGTGAATTAAATAAACCTTTATGTATGTACGTATGTAGGTAGGTAGGTATCTATTTACCTATCTATCTATATCCATCTATCTATTTATCTATCTTTCTATCTATCCATATCTATCTATCTATATCTATATATATCTATATCTATCTATCTATCTATCTACACACACACACACACACACACACACACACACACTCACACACACACACGAGGTGCTACCCAATAGTTCTAGTAAGCTGAACAGAGGGAGCCAAAAGTTTGCAGTTTTGCCTTTTGCCACTAGGAGGAGTCAGCAGCACCCCTTGTGCATCAGCGTGGCCCTGGCCGTGTCTGTGAGTGGACATGTTGTTGACCTACGCTTACTAATGTAATGTGATGTGTAGGTGGTTTGGCGGTTTTGCAATGGCGGACCTCACGGAGCAAAGAACCTGCATCAGGTTCTGCTTCAAGATCAACAAGACGGCTGCAGAAACTCACCGGTTTCTTCAGCAAGCCTTTGGTGACAGTGCTATGCCCCGTGGCAGAACATTTTCCTGGTACAGGCGGTTCAAGGAAGAAAGAAAAAAGCGTGTCAAGTTCGCAGCATTGTCAAGTCGATGTTGATCGTTTTCTTCAATATCCAAGGGATTGTTCACAAGGAATTCATCCCACCCGGTCAGTCTCTCAGCGGAAAGTTTTACTGTGAAGTTTTACAGCGTCTGAGGGAGAACATCTGCTGCAAACCACAGAACAGTGGAAGAACAAGGACTGGGTCCTGCATCATGACAATGCCCCCGCTCATACATCAATTGTTGTCTGACAGTTCCTGGCTTCCACTAACACGGTAGTCATTCCCCACCAACCCTATTCGCCAGACCTTGCTCCTTGGGACTTTTTCCTCTTTCACAAGCTGAAATTACGACTGAAAGGGCGTCGATTTGACTCGACTGAGGAGATCCAGACAGAACTGCAGGAGTTGCTCAAGACTATCACGCCTGAAGCCTTCCAGGGATGCATGGACTCATGGAAAAAAACGCTGGGACCACTGTATACACGCCCAAGGGGACTACTTCGAAGGCAACAGTGAGAACTAGGAGGCAAAGTAACTTATTTTCCTAAAATATTCAAATTACTGGAACTTTTGGGTAGCACGTCGTGAATATATATATATATATATATATATATATATATATATATATATATATATATATATATATATATATATATATATATATATATATTTGTGGTAGGTGGGGGCTATCATCATCCACTCACTCGATGAAGTGCTCTTCTCGGTGTCTGCCATTTCCTCTTCTCCAACTTTCTTTCCTTCCATCCCTTTCTCTCTTTCCTTCCTCGTCCTGCTGCCACAGAGTGACTTTACACTCTCTTTTCTTTCTTTCCTTCATTCTCTCCTTTTCCTTTTGCCTGTGGGTGACTCTACACTGAGTGACAAACCAAATGGTGTCCTGTACGTTAGGAAACCATTTACTACTCTGGGTGGTAATCATATAACCTCGTTTTGGCGCCTAGTGGTGTAGTGGGTAATTACGGCGCTTCAATCGGATTCAGCCTGTGTAGGTTTATATCCAAAGGATGGTTGGGGTTTATTGCTCACGTATTGTCACTCAGGGATGAGTTAAGCTGGTCACTCTGATCTGAAATGTTAGAACCAACTTGCTTAACCCCAGGCTCTTGTGCTTCTCATGGGGCAACGTAGGACTGCGTGATGAATGAATGAATGAATGAAGTATATATATATATATATATATATATATATATATATATATATATATATATATATATCTTCTCCTTTCGGCTCTCCCCATAGGGGTCGCCACAGCGGATCACCCGTCTCCATCTTACTCTGTCTTCTGCATCTTCTTCTCTTACACCTACCACCCGCATGTCCTCCTTCACTACATCCATAAACCTTCTCTTTGGCCTTCCTCTCTTTCTCCTGCCTGGTAACTCCATTTCCAGCATCCTCCTCCCGACATACTCCTCATCCCTCCTCCACACATGTCCAAACCATCTCAGTCTCGCCTCTCTAGCTTTGTCCCCAAACTGACTTACGTGTGCTGTCACTCTAATATGTTCATTTCTAATTTTGTCCAACCTCATCACTCCTAGTGAAAAACGCAATATCTTCAATTCTGCTACCTCCAACTGTGCCTCCTGTCTTTTTGTCAGTGGCACTGACTCCATTCCGTACAACATGGCTGGCCTTACGACAGTCTTATAAACTTTCCCTTTCATTTCTGCAGAGACCCTTCTGTCACAGATCACTCCTGTCACCTTTCTCCACCCACTTCATCCCGCCTGCACTCTCTTTTTTTACCTCTCTACCACACTCTCCGTTACTTTGTGCAGTTGACCCCAAGTATTTGAATTCATCTACCTTTGCCACCTCTACACCTTGCAGCCTCACGGTTCACCTGTCATCTCTCTCATTTACACACATGTACTGAGTCTTGCTTCTGCATACTTTCATTCCCCTTCTCTCCAGTGCCTATTTCCATCTCTCAAGCTCTGCCTCAGCTTCCTCCCGGCTCTCACGACATATCACAACGTCGTCCGCAAACATCATTGTCCATGGAGGCTCCTGTCTAAGCTCATCTGTTAATCTGTCCATCACCACTGCAAACAAGAAGGGACTCAAAGACGATCCTTGATGCAATCCCACCTCCACCTTGAAACCCTCAGTCATTCCTACTGCACATCTCACTGCTGTCATACTTTCGTCGTACATGTCCTTCACCGCCCTCACGTACTTCTCTGCCACACCTGACTTTCTCATACAGTACCACAGTTCCTCTCTCGGTACCCTATCATAAGCCTTCTCCAAGTCTATAAACACACAATGCAATTCCTTCTGGCCTTCTCTGTACTTCTCCATCACCATTCTCAAAGCAAATATGGCGTCTATAGTACTTCTCCACGGCATGAAACCAAATTGCTCCTCACAGATCCTCACTTCTCTTCTCAGCCTAGCTTTCACCACTCTTTCCTATATCTTCATTGCATGGCTGATCAGCTTTGTACCTATGTAGTTGCTGCAGCATTGCACATCACCCTTGGTCTTGAATATCGGAACTAGGATACTTTTTCTCCACTCCTCAGGCATCCTCTCACCCTCCAAGATTTTGTTAAACAATCTGGTAAACCACATCACAGCCATCTCTCCTAAGCTCCTCCATGCTTCCACTGGTATACCATCTGGGCCCACTGCCTTGCCATCCTTCATCCTCTTCATGGCATTCCTCACTTCCTCTCTGCTGATCTCTTGCACTTCCTGACTCACCACCTCCAACTCTTCCAACCTTCCCTCTCTCATATTTTCTATATTCATCAACTCTTCGAAATACTCCTTCCACCTTCTTAGTACACTCTCCTCACTTGTCAGTACATTGCCATCTGCATCCTTTATCATTCTAACATGCTGCACATCCCGCACAGCTCTGCCTCTCTGCTTGGCTAATCGGTACAGGTCTTTTTCCCCTTATATACTATTCAGCTTCTCGTACAGCTTCTGGTATGCATTTTCTTTTGCCTAAGCAACCTCTTTCTTGGCTATGTTCCTTGTCTCCTTATATTCCCGAATGCTTTCTTCGTCTCTGTGTCTATCCATATTCTTCTTTGCCTGCTTCTTCCTATTTATGTTATCCTGTACTTCCTCATTCCATCACCAAGTCTCCTTGTCTTCTCTCCTCTGTCCCGTTGTCACCCCAAGTACCTTCTTGGCATTCTCCCTCACCACTTCCGAGATAACTGCCCATCCGTCCTCGTCTTCCCTGCCTCCGAAAGCCTGGCTCACCTCATCCCTAAATTTACTACTGAAGTCTTGCTCCTTCAGCTTATACCACCTAATCCTTGGTTCAGCTCTCACTTTCCTCCTTGTCTTCACTTTCAGACTCATCTTTCCAACCAACACCCTATGCTGTCTTACTACACTCTCCCCTGGCACTACCTTACAGTCACTGAATTCTTTCACATTGCATCTCCTACGTAGGATAAAATCTATGTGCGTCCTCCTTCTACCACTCTTATACGTAATCCTGTGCTCCTCTTTCTTCTTGAAATAAGTGTTTACTACAGCCATCTCCATCCGTTTTGAAAAATCAACAACCATCTGACTTTCAGCGTTCCTCTCCCCGACACCGTACCTGCCTATCACCTCCTCATCACCACTATTTCCTTCTCCAACATGCCCCTTCAAATCCGCTTCCATAACCACTCTTTCCTCCCTGGGTATGCTCTGAATCACTTCCTCTACTTCACTCCCAAACTCTTCCTTTTCCTCCAAGTCACACCCCCACATGCGGGGCGTATGCACTGATGACATTAATCAGGACCCACTCAGTTCCATTACTCTATCCGACACTCTCTTCACCTCCAATATACTATCTATATACTTTTCCATCACTACCACCCCTACACCATTTCTCCTCCCATCTACGCCATGGTAAAACAACTTGAACCCTCCTCCAATCATCCTCGCTTTACTTCCCTGCCATTTTGTCTCCTGCACACACAGTATATCCAACTTTCTCCTCTCCATCATATCGGCCAGCTCTCTCCCTTTACCCGTCATCGTGCCCACATTCAAAGATCCCACTCTTATCTCCACTCTTCTACTCTTCCTTCTCTCCCGCTTCCTCTGGGACTGTCTTCCTCCTCTTCTCCTCCTCTCCTTCCTTCGTCCAACAGTCGCATATTTTCCACTGGCCCCCTGTTGGACAACAGCACCAGTGGCGGTCGTTGTTGACCCGGGCCACGACCGATCCGGTATGAAGTTTCCTTTTGTGCTCCGCATATTGAGTTGGCTGGGGTTTTTGCGCCGGATGCCCTTCCATGACGCAACCCTCCCCATTTATCCGGGCTTGGGACCGGCACTGAGTTGCACTGGCTTGTGCCCCCAGTGGCTGGGTTTTATATATATATATATATATATATATATATATATATATATATATATATTGTTACGGAACAGAGAAAGATAATGTACACTTTAAGTGAGAATACTAAAAATCACTACTGTCCCGTAAATTTCCAGGTTCAAAACAAAAGAGTTAGGTAAAATTACAAGTTAAAGTTTAATGCTCAAACTAACAACAAAACATTCAGGACTAATAAGGATAATGTAATGGCAAAAAACAGGTTAAATATATGGTTAACTGCAATAGCCTCTATTAACACGAAATTAGCAAGAGTAAATTTACCTAAGTCAGCCCTGATAAAATGAAAATACACTGGGTAATGCTCAGTTAATGCAAGATAAATTATTACAGATACAAACTATTATCAAAAATGACTGACAATAAGAACTCTACATGAATTACAAAAAAACGTTACTAGGCCTACAAATTAAACTTATGCTACACAGTACAAGAACAAAATGCAACAACACTTATACTCAAATTACACAGCTGCTAGATGGTTGGAGACTTCCTGAGCACTCAATAATAACTGTACAGGGGAGGACAGAGATGTGAACAAAATGAGGAGTAGATCTAAGTGGCAATTAATGTAGAGACTGAGCTCATTATATAGGGGCCGGCAGAGTTGATACAACTTGTAAGAAGGACGCGCAAATGAAGCCATGGGGACAAAGAGCTGACAATCCCGCTCTGAACAACAGAAAGGACGACTTACTCTACTATAACGGTAGAAGGGGGGGACTGAGGCAGAACACGCTCGTGATCAAACAGGCAGCACACTGTACGTTAGAATTACACAAAGGATGATGAAATCATAGGCTATGTAACACCTCCCCACAAAGAAAAAGAAATTTACAAAGAAAATTTCTTATTACTCTAAAACAATCTGTCTAAAGTCTAGATAAGCAATCTGCAATAACATTTTCTTTCCCCTTGACATGTTGTATGTCTAATGAATACTCCTAAAGAAGTAGACTCCATCTTGTCAATCTCTGATTTTTATCTTTAAACTTACTAAGGAATTTCAGTGGGTTATGATCGGTATAAATGACTATGGGGTCAAAACCAGAACACAAATAAAATGAAAAATGCTGTAAACCCAAAATCAAGGCCAAAAGCTCTTTCTCAATAGTTGAGTAGTTCTTTTGAGGTGGAGTGAACTTCTTACTGTAATAAGATACAGGATGTTCAATACCCTGATCATCCTCTTGCAGCAAAACAGCCCCAGCTCCTGTATCACTTGCATCAACAGACATCTTAAAAGGCTTAGCAAAATTTGGAGTAGCGAGCACTGGCTGACTTAATAGGATAGCTTTAAGTTTGCTGAAAGAGGATTCACAGTTATTGGTCCAGACAAATTTAACTCCCTTTTTCAGTAGGTCTGTAAGTGGTGATACAAGAATAGAAAAGTTAAGAACAAATCTCCTGTAATAACCTACCATTCCCAAAAATCTTTGTAGCTCTTTCCTACTTTTAGGTCTGGGAAGATCACTTATAACCTGAACCTTAGCTCCTGGTGGTGCAACATGTCCATCACCAATTACGTACCCAAGGTACTGAACTTTAGCTTGACCAAACTCACACTTTGATAAATTAGCTACAAGATTAGCCTGAACCAAACGCTCAAGAAATTTACTGACATGGCATAGGTGATCTTTCCAGTTGTCACTGAAGATTAATACATCATCAATATAAACAAAACACCCTGCCAAACCCTCTGTTACAACATTCATGAGCTTCTGAAATGTGGCTGGTGCATTCTTCATACCTTACGGCATTACAGAACATGCAAAAGCCTTTCCTAGTGTTACAAAACATGAGATCTCCCTAGCATGTTCAGTCATAGGTACTTGCCAGTATCCCTTTAACAAATCAAACTTACTTATGTACCTAGCCTTTCCGATCTTGTCTATGCAATCTTCCACACGAGGGAGAGGGTAAGTGTCTGTTTTGGTTATCTGATTAACACGTCTGTAGTCGATGCAAAGCCGCTGTGACCCACCTGGCTTAGGGACTAGAGTGACAGGAGAACTCCACTCGCTCTGACAGGGCTCAATCATCTTGTGGTCCAACAGGTAGCCAAGCTCCTTCTGGATGAGAGGAACTTTCACTGGGTTCACACTGTAAGGAGGCAGTTTAATTGTCTTTGCGTCTCCAACATCGACATCATGCATCAACACAGTGGTTCTTCCTGGAGTAGCACGGAACACTTGCGGGTACTCTTGCAGTAATGCCGAAAACTCCTGCCTTTCCTCGGGATGTAGATGAGAAAGCTTAGTCTGGAGATCATTCATGATATCAGGATTCTTCCCCAAACTATCACTCAGGCTCATACTGCATGGGAGAGCTTCACTTGCAGACTCGGGTGGAACAGCTACAGTGCAGACTGGATTATTTTCGTCCCGCCTGTGATATAACTTTAGCATGTTGATGTGACATAGTTGCTTGTTCTTTCTACGATCTGGTGTGGCGATGACATAGTTGACATCACTGAGTTTCTTCTCCACGAAATAAGGACCACTAAACTTGGCTTGAAGAGGTTGCCCATGCACCGGTAGCAGAATCAAAACCTGATCTCCTGGCTGAAAGTGGCGTAACCTGGACTTCTTATCATACCAAGTCTTCATCTTCTCCTGAGCAGCTCCTAAATTCTCTCTCGCCAGCTGTAAAGCAGTGGACAGCCGTTCTTTGAACTTCATCACATACTCCAGCAGGTTGACGTCATCTTCCTCCGACAGCCAGCATTCCTTGAGTAACTTAAGGGGTCCTCTTACTTCATGGCCAAACAGTAGTTCAAAAGGTGAGAAGCCCAGTGATTCATTTGGAGATTCTCTTGCGGCAAACACAACGAATGGAAGACCTTTATCCCAGTCTTTCTGATGTTCCAAACAGTATTTCTTGAGCATCGATTTGAGTGTTTGATGATATCTCTCCAACGCTCCTTGGGTCTGGGGATGATAAGCTGAAGACGTGATCTGGGTGATGCCCAACTCTTTCAGAGACTGCTTGAAAACATTCGACATGAAATTACTTCCCCGGTCTGACTGTACCTCCTTGGGCAGACCAAACTTTGTGAAAAACCCTAGCATTTCCTTAACCACGTTCTTTGCTGAGATATTTCTAAGTGGAATGGTTTCAGGATAACGAGTAGCCATATCAATCAGGGTCAACACATAAGAAAATCCTGAAGAAGTCTTAGGAAGAGGGCCCACAATATCCACCAACACACGGGTGAAAGGCGCCTCAAAAGGAGGAATGGGAACTAGAGGTGCAACCTTTTCCGTCTGATTACACTTCCCCACAACTTGACAGGTGTGACAAGACTTACAATACCAGGAAACATCCCTGAAGATACCTGGCCAGTAGAAGTGTTTCAAAATGCGTGCCACAGTCTTCCTCACTCCAAGGTGTCCTGCCAAACTGGAATCATGAGCCACTCTAATGATATCCTGCCTACAAACACGAGGGATGGCAACTTGATGTACAACCTCCCATTCACAGTCGGCTGATGCTGTTGGGGGTCTCCACTTCCTGATAAGTACTCCTGACTTTATATAATAACAAGTAGAAGCACCAGCTGACTCTTCCTCACTGCAAGCAGAGTTAGCTAGACCTTTCAACTCAGAGTCAGCAACCTGCAACTCAACCAACTCTTGACGAGACAAATTATCAACACTACGGGGTACTGCCTCATCTGGTGAGTGGTCCAAATTAGCAAGAAAAGTATCAGCTAGGATAACATCATCATCATCATTATCCTCTAAATCACCAGTAACTTTAGACTTAGCCCTAGTGACAGCACATGCAGTGAACACATCAGGGACATCACAATCATGGGACGCAGCCACTGGCTCACTAGACAGCTGAGGAGCTGGACACACTTGACTTTCACCAATATCATTTCCAAGTAAGAAAGTTACACCTGACATTGGGAGTGTCTCAACCAACCCAACCATAACGGAACCATTAACAAAACCAGACTCTAAATTCACTCTGCACAGAGGGACAGAGAAGTAATTATTCCCTACACCTTGTAAGATTACAGTTTCATCAGAGGAATTAACATTAGAGCCTAGAACACTGGTCAGCATAAGGGATTGGCAAGCACCTGTATCACGATATATTTGAACTGATTTCCTGTCATTACTGTCCAGAGGACTGACAAAACCATCAGACAGGAAATTAGCACATGAACTCTTGAGAGTATCACCCACGTTACTGCTCAAAAGAGGAGCTCCATCATGAGAATTTAAGTTACCCCTCAAAGCAGGTTCAATTAACTCAGTTAAAGAATTCTGGGAACTCTCAAGAGTGGACACTAGACCAATTGACTGAATATTTAAAGACTCCTTTTTGTTCACATCACGCTGTCTCCTGAAACATTTCTCCGTAGTATGACCAAGCTTACTACAATAAGTACATTTACTTATCTGAAATCTAGAGGTGAAGCTGGTATTTACTTCCTGAGAAACATCATCTTTATTCTCCTTCCTGTTACCTGTACTCTGAGTAGAGGCAACGTACTTACTCTCAGCTTTCCCTTTTTCTTTAGAATATCTCTTGTGAGTGAGAACATATTCATCAGCTAAAACTGCAGCATCAGACAAATTATCTCTCTTCTCTCATCAAGATATAGGCTTACATCTTTATAAATACACCTCTTGAAGTCCTCCAGCAAAATCATCTGCTTAAATTTACCAAAATCAGAATCCACATTCTTAGAATTTAACCACTGCTCTAACAGATCTTCTTTGATTTTTGCATACTCAACATGGGATTGCTTATCTTGCTTGTAAGTTGTCCTAAATTTTACTCTATAGGCTTCAGGAACAAGCTCATAGGCCTTAAGAATCAAGCTCTTAACGACATCATAATTATCAGATTGATCCTGAGGCAAAGATGCATAAGTTACTTGAGCTTTACCGGTGAGAACAGTTCGAAGGAGTACTGGCCAATACTGTTTGGGCCAATTAAAACCTGTAGCTACCCTCTCAAACAACTGAAAATACTTTGTTAAATCAGATTCATTAAAAGGAGGGACAAGTTTAACATTTTTAGCCACATCAAACTCACCAGAGCTAGATGATCCAGCTCCACCTTGTTTCATGCGATACTCATGGTCTGCCTGAATCCTAGCAATTTCAACTTGTGCCTCAGCCTCCTTAGAACGGGCCTGAAATTCAGCCTCCTTAGCACTTGCTTGAAATTCAGCCTCCTGAATACAAGCCTGAGACTCCGCCTGCTTAGCATGAGACTCCGCCTCCTTAGCCTGAGACTCAGCCTCCTTAGCACGTGCTTGAAATTCAGCCTCCTTAACACGAGCCTCCTGCAGGGCTAGCTGTAACTTAGCTAATTCAATCTGCTTTTGCTCATTTGGAGGAGTTACATTAAACAAGCTTTTATTAATCATGCCAACAATTTGATCTTTAGAATGATGAGAGTGAACTGCAATTCCCAATTGTTGAGCAACAAGCTTAAGTTCATTCTTTGTTCTGTTTTCTACATCACACACTGTTTGCACATTTGACAAAAAATCTTTGGCTTCATCAAGTGTAGTAATAGTAGACATCATGAATAAGTAACAGTCACAAAATATCAAGCAATATCCTTATGATAATATCCTGAATATCCTGATAAGAGGTCGCCAAATTTATGTTACGGAACAGAGAAAGATAATGTACACTTTAAGTGAGAATACTAAAAATCACTACTGTCCCGTAAAGTTCCAGGTTCAAAACAAAAGAGTTAGGTAAAATTACAAGTTAAAGTTTAATGCTCAAACTAACAACAAAACATTCAGGACTCATAAGGATAATGTAATGGCAAAAAACAGGTAAATATATGATTAACTGCAATAGCCTCTATTAACACGAAATTAGCAAGAGTAAATTTACCTAAGTCAGCCCTGATAAAATGAAAATACACTGGGTAATGCTCAGTTAATGCAAGATAAATTATTACAGATAGAAACTATTATCAAAAATGACTGACAATAAGAACTCTACATGAATTACAAAAAAAACGTTACTAGGCCTACAAATTAAACTTATGCTACACAGTGCAAGAACAAAATGCAACAACACTTATACTCAAATTACACAGCTGCTAGATGGTTGGAGACTTCCTGAGCACTCAATAATAACTGTACAGAGGAGGACAGAGATGTGAACAAAATGAGGAGTAGATCTAAGTGGCAATTAATGTAGAGACTGAGCTCATTATATAGGGGCCAGCAGAGCTTGATACAACTTGTAAGAAGGACGCGCAAATGAAGCCATGGGGACAAAGAGCTGACAATCCCGCTCTGAACAACAGAAAGGACGACTTACTCTACTATAACGGTAGAAGGGGGGGGACTGAGGCAGAACACGCTCGTGATCAAACAGGCGGCACACTGTACGTTAGAATTACACAAAGGATGATGAAATCATAGGCTATGTAACAATATATATATATATATATATATATATATATATATATATATATATATATATATCTGTGTGTGTCTATCAATCTATCTCTCTCTCTCTCTCTCTCTCTCTCTCTCTCTCTATATATATATATATATATATATATATATATATATATATTTATATGTCTATCCATCTGTGTATCAATCTATATCTATCTATATATCTATTTATCTACCCATCTATATCTATATCTATATCTATCTATCTATCTGTCTATCCATCTATACTGTATATGCATGTATATCTATCTAGCTATCTGTCTGTCTATCTATATATCTATCTATCTGTTTATATTTATCAATCTATTCATCTGTCTATCACTCTCTCTCTATCTATCCATCAATCCATCTTTTAATTTTTTTTTAATTTTAATAATGAATGGAGGAAGGAAAAACAATGGAAAAAAAAATAGTCCATGTGCCTAAAGGCATCCTCCATTCATAAAATATTTATAACAACTGGATTTAAATTGAAGTGGATTAAATGTCTGTGGGAAACAACTCCCAGGAAGTGAATTCCAGAGAGTAGTAGTTCTGGGGATAAATGATTCTTGATAAGCAGAGGTTCTGCATTGCGGGGTAGAGAGTGTGAGTTCATGGGCGCTCCCAGCTGCCCGAGTATTTCGGGAGAAAATGTGAAGGGAAGGCACAATTGAAGCCAGTTCGTCAGAGCACTTATGTTAAAAATATGGATAAAATAATGCTAAAAAAGCAACATTTCTACGTACTGATAATGGAGAAAGGTTTTGCGTAATGGCAGGAATATTGATTAATCTAATGGCTTTATTTTGAATTTTGTCCAACTGCCTCAGTGCAACCGCTCCACATCCACTCCACAGTGGTGAACAGTATTCGATCTGAGAACGCACATGACTTTTGTATATTGTGGCCATCTGCTCGTCAGTGAAGAACTCACGAACTCTACGTAAGTCCCAGTTTTTTGGATGCATTTCTAGCAAGGGATTTAACATAAGCTGTCCAGCTTAAGTTGGGGTTTAGAGTAACACCTAAGATATCAATTGTAGTGGATATGGGAATATTGACATCATTTAATATTATGTGAGAGTCTGAGGGATTCTTTCTGTTGGAGAAATTAATGCATTTAATTTTCTGAGCATTAAATGAGACCAGATTTTTTTGTCCCCATTGATTAATTTTAGAAAGGTCCTGGTTCAGAGAAATTGTTGTGTTTATATGGGAATTTATAATATCAAACTGTGTAAAGGTACTAAATGTGAAAGAACTATGAAGAGTCGAGTCATCAGCATAAGAGTGTATTGGGTTCTGAGTGACAGATAGGAGGTCATTTATATGAATGAGAAAGAGGGTTGGCGCCAAAACTGATCTCTGAGGTAAGCCAGCATTTATGGAATGAAACAGAATTAATTCCATCTACCATGACCCGTATTTATCTATTATGAAGGTAAGAAGAAATTAGAGGAACCAGTGATGCAAGGCCATAGTGTGACGTCTTAGACAATAAGGCCCGGTGCCATACTTTGTCAAATGCTTTTGATATATCAAGTGCTACTGTGTGTGTTTCACCGTGTTGGTCTGTTGTTTTGTTAATCTGATGAGTAAGAAGGCAAAGAATGTCTACAGTTGAACGTTCTTATCTAAATCCATACTGCCGATCAGTGATTAATTTATTGATTTCTAGATGCTTGATTATGTGTTTGTTAATTGGTGTCTCAAAAACATTACCGAGAATGGAAGTTATTGCAATTGGTCTATAGTTTGATGGATCAGAAGTTGCTCCCCTTTTAGGAATAGGATGGATATTTGCTTCATATATATATATATATATATATATATATATATATATATATATATATATATATCTTGCACACACACACACACACACACACACACACACACACACACACACGTATCCTCTCATTTCTCCCGCAGCTGATCGGTGACCGCATGTTCAAGACAGGCCACGAGGACAGCGCCTTGATCCACGCATCCCACGGCCAGAGGGTGTACCAGTATAACCTGGAACACTTGGGTGAACACAGCTTTACCGACATCTACAACACCTCCGTCGAAGTTGATTGTGAGTTCCCCGAACCTTTGACTACGTCTTCACACGTGTCCTCAAGTATTTGTTTACAACTCACCTGGCAACATGTTTGGATGTACGAACATAAATGCAGCATGATTTAGAGACAGATGTATACAAAAGTTTCAGGCTTCTTTGAACTAAGTGGCAGCAGAGGTAAAGCGATGAGTGTGTTCAGACGAGGTACAATATTTCACGATATTTCCAACATGATGTAGATGCTGCTGTTACGTATAGTGTTTGGAGCTTGTTCATTACTTTGTTGTGTTGCTTACATGTTGCCAGCATTTGATTCAGCACACGTGTGGACGCCTCCTGACCCTTGATGCACGTGGGAAATCTTAACTGTTTCTCTTAGTACCGCTGTACTAGTTTATTGAAATAAAAACGTTCCTGTAGATGTGTGCACATGTGTGTGTGTGAAGTCGTGTGGGAGAAGGGCTGTGTGTGTGTGTGTGTGGCAGAAATGTTTTCCTTTTATATACTGGAATTTATAGAAAACTGATCGTGGGCGTAGCTAGGATTTTGTTATAGACGGGGTCCGAATTTGGTTACCAATAAGCATGAGATATACTTGCTTGGAAATAGTTATAAAATATCTACATTTCTACATTAATTTATATATATATATATATATATATATATATATATATATATATATATATACAGTGGAGCCTCTGTGGTACAGTGGTACAGTGTGCGTTTCATACACGGGTGAGCCAGGGTTCGCGCCCCGCCAGGGTAATAAACTTTGGGAGTGTTCACCCGGCCATGTACTGCATTGGCGGACGCAGGGGGTCCTGTGGTTGAACCAGCGTCACTTACTATAAAGTATGCTTGTACCCAGTCGGCTTGCACAGGCCGATTACACTTGGTTCAAAGACTACACACACATCCAAAGCCACTCCAACACTACAATTACACTTACAAGCACTTCTCACTTTACAATCTCTACCAGACAGCCTAAGCCACTTGGCAAAGATACATTGGCTGTATCGTCACGACTTCGGTCGGGATAGGTCGGTCTTGCAGTGGATACTCAAACAGCTGATGATGATGATGATTTTATATATATATATATATATATATATATATATATATATATATGTCACGGGGTGATGTGAATTTATGAATTAAAATTTACTTGATATTACTTGAAAATATACACAAAGAATCGACTTGTGAATGTCAAGTAGTATGTTTTACTTTATGCCGGCTTACTTCGCCGATTCTCTAAGGACGAGAATTTATAAACTTTCTCAACAGTACACAGCAGAGACTAATTACTCACGAGAACTGTTTGTTAGTACTGTTAGCCTCTTGAGAAAGTGACTCCACCCCTGACAATCAATAATGCTAATAATATTAGACAGATTCTTGCCAGTGTTTAACTCCTTGCTGGCACAACGGATTTAAGTTTGATACAAATGTTATGAATATTGTAAAGAGTTTGTGCAAACTAGGAGCGGCAACTAAAATAAGCTTAATGTGGAGAAATAAACACGAGTCTAATTACATTAAGCCCAAAGAAAAGACCTGTAAATTTATTGATTACAGTAAAATAAATTTACGTTATATGATCCTCGAAATAAATTCAAAAGGGGAATTTCATGGTCGTAGGGGGGCTCATGAATTCAGATAATAAGAGAATACACTCAATCGCTCATTCAAAAGCTAATTAAACTCAAGCCTAGAAAAACGAACAGAAATACTGGTCAATGGAGGGGAGCCAAACGAAAAGTCTGGGTGCCTGTGTGATGAATACCGAACGCTGCTATTTGCTAAGCCCGCTTTGCCAATTCACCATCTAGGTGGAGATTCAGGAATCCAGTGTACAACGAGGCGCTGCTCTACGCTAGGCACAAACGATCCTATCCTCAAGGCGACTCAAAGCTGACTAAATTCAAACGAGGATAAGAGGTAGGGGTTGGCCGTGTTTGCCGGATGTAAGCGTGGCCTAACTCATTGGTCAACGAGAGAGGGTGAGCGATAGATGCTCACAATAAATCATTCAGGGAAAGCACTACTGTCGTGTGTAAGAGTGGTCTCTTATGATACAGTGACAAATGTTCTGAAAACCATCCCGATCGAAGTGAATAAGAGGACGGTTGAACTGAGTGATGCCCAGTGGGAATTCCACTAGAGTTCGTGGTTTTCTCACTATAGTACAATGTCACGAATATATATGAATATTCATGACTATATATATCATATATATATATATATATATATATATATATATATATATATATATATATATATATATATATATATATATATATCATCATTAGTATCATCATCAACCATTACAAGTCCACTGCTGAACAAAGGCCTACCCCAACCTTCTCCACGAATTCCATGATTGAGCCAAATTTTGCCACGTTTTCCCTGCAAATTTCTCTATCTCATCCTTTCACCTCCTGTCTGGCCTTTTTTTGCTACGCTTACAATCTCTTGGTGTCCAGTCAGTCAATCTCCTGCTCCATCGATTATCCCTTATTCTTGCTACATGGCCTGCGCACCACCATTTCTGCTCTTTTCTAACTTCTATAATATCTTTGACTTTAGTCTGCTCTCTCACCCAAGTTGATCTTTTCCTGTCTCTTAAAGATATTCCCAACATTGACCTTTCCATTGCTCTCTAAGAACGAATTAATTTATTTTCCATTGATTTTGTCAGTTTCCAAGTCTCACAACCATACGTCATAGATGGAATTATACATTCATTATATACTTTTAGTTTCATACAAATTGGCAAGCTACTTTTCATAATGTCCCTATGTTTACCAAAAGCTTTCCATCCAATTGTTAAGCATTTTTTTATTTCGCTATCATTATCTTTCGTTAATTTTAGTAGTTGTCCCAGGTAATTGTAATCCTCGACTTCTTCAAGAATTTCTCCACTTATTCTTATGACGCTCTTTGGTGTTTGAGGATTAAACATTAATTTAGTTTTACTCCGGTTCATCTTTAGCCCTACTTTGAGACTTTCTATGTTCAGGTCATTTAACATTTCTTGCAATGTCTGCTATTTCTGAGGTTAGGACAACGTCATCTGCAAATCTTAAATAGTTTAGCTTCTCTTCATCTATCTTCACTCCTTTGTTTTCCCAGTCAAGCTTTCTGAAAATACTTTCTAGGCATGTTGTAAATAACTTTGGTGAAATTGTATCTCCCTGATGCACGCCCTTCTCAATCTTAATTTTCTCTGAGTCCTTATGTAATTTAACTGTAGCAGTTCCCTCTTTATATATGTTTTCGAGCAGTTTTACAATGTTCTCATCCACTCCTTGTTCTAGCAATGAATTTATAATTGCCATGTGCTCCACTGAGTCGAAAGCCTTTTTGTAATCAACAAAACCTAAGCACAGTGGTTTATTATATTCTGTAGTTTTCTCAGTTAGCTGATGCACTGTGTGTAGATGATCAGTAGTCGAGTACCCACTTCGGAATCCTGCCTGTTCACGAGGTTGGTTTTCCTCCAAATTTGTAGTTATTCTGTTTGTAAGGACTTTAGTGAAGAGTTTGTAAATGACCGATAGCAGGCTAATGGGTCGATAGTTACTAAGGTCTTTTGAGTCACCTTTTTTGTAAAGTAAAATAACTATTGCATTACATCTTGTTTTCGGAATTTTCTTCTTTTTTATACATTGAGTAAATAAGTGAGCAAGCCTATTTTGTACATCTGCTCCTGCATCCAACAGTAAATCTGCTACTATTCCATCTTCTCCCGGAGCTTTCCCTCTCTTCATATTTTTGAGAGAATTATTTACTTCGTCTGGTGTTACCGCCGGTATTTCACTTGTGTCAACTGAAACGTTAGCTATTGGTACTACGGTCTTTGATGCATATAATTCTTTGTAAAATTCTTCAACTCTCTTCAACATTTTATCTCTTCATTTAATGACTTCACCGTTTTTGTCTCTTAGTGATGTAATTTGTTGCTTTCCATGTGCCATTTATTTGGGACCTGTTTCAGACTTTTTCCCTTTTTGATGATTTCTTTGATTTGGTCCATGTTTCTCTTTCTTTTTTTCTTCTCTTCGTCCTTTTTTGATAAGCTTATTTAATTCCTCTCGTTCTGTTTCACCTTTCTTTACTTTCACTTTCATTTCCTTTCTTTTTTTCATAAGCTCAAGTGAATTTTCTGAATATTTATTGGATTTGGTTGTATTAGGTTTTCCTACTACCTCCGCTGATTCTGTTAGCACTTTTGTTAGTCTGTCATTCAGCTTATCAATGTCACGTTCAGCATTACTGAGAGCTTGAAATCTGTTCCTTATTTCCAACTGAAAGGCTTCTTTGTTTTCATTTACTTTTATTGGGCATATCTTTTTATCTTTAATCATCTTCATTCTCTCACTTTTGAAGTTGAATCTTGCTGTGCAACTCACCATTCTATGGTCACTTCCGATATTTATTTTGATGATAACTGTGACACTTGTGATCGTGTTATTCTTATCTGCTATAATGAAGTCGATTTCGTTCTTTGTTTCACCATTTGGGCTTTTCCAGGTCCACTTTCTCCCTGTTCTTTTATGAAAGAATGTGTTCATTATTCTCATGTTAAACATTTCTGCAATGTTTACCGGCATTTCTCCTCTTTCATTCCTTTCTCCCACTCCAAAGTTTCCCATACATGCTTCTCCATTATTTGATTTTCCAACTTTCGCATTGGAGTCTCCCATGAGTATACTGTAGTATAGGTGGTCTTTTCCTCTTCCATAATTTGGGAGATGTCATCGTAGAATGTTTCAATTTCTTCATCTGAGCTCTGAGAAGTTGGTGCATATACTTGCATTACTTTCATGGTATATTTTTTGCACAGTCTGATTACAACCACGGCTGCTCTGTCAGATACACTACTGAATTTAACGATGTTGTCTGCAAGATTAGAAATCCTACACCACTAACTCTTTCATTTTCTCTTTCTCTGTAGTAAAATAGGTGGCCACTGTCATTGAGCTGAATTACTTTTTCTTCTTCTCTGTAGGTCTCACTCAAACCTACAATATCCCAACTAATGTTTTCCAGGTCAGCCATTAAGTTATCAAGCTTGTAATCTTCAGCGAGGCTTCGTACATTGTATGCATAGATCTTCATGGATTTAAGAGTGTTTAATATCCTAGGCCCTAACTTGTCAACACAATGCCTACTCACTTTCAGTGGCACACTGCCCGTAAGCACAGGAGGCAATGCGGTTGGACCTTTAGTAGACGATGATCCAGTAGGAACGCCCGTCCAATACTTTGCAATAGAACTCATGTTTGGTTGGGAGGATTGTGGCAAATAATCTCACCTCCTGCCATATAGTTTCTGGTGAGATATAATTTTTCTGCCACCTTATTTGTTATATTCGGTGGAGCCCTATATATCTATAGAGGGTCCCATGGTCCGTGCCGTCTGAGTCGGTACCTTGTATATCTACAAGGCCTTCCCCTATCCGCCACCCGGGGAGGCGGGTTAAACAATAAAAAACCCTGGAAACAATCATTAATAACGAATGAATGTAAAAATATAATAAAACAATACCTTCACGTTTATATTATAATACCATTATTATTATTATTATTATTATTATTATTATTATTATTATTATTGTCATTATTATTATTCTTGTTATTATTATTATTATTATTACGATGATGATGATGATGATGATGATGATGACGATGATGATGATGATGATGATGATGACGATGATGATGATGTTGATTATGATGACGATGATGATGATGATGATGATGATGATGAAGATGATGTTGATGATGATGATGATGATGAAGATGATGATGATGTTTATGATGATGATGATGATGATGATGATGATGATGATGAAGATGATGTTGATGATGATGATGATGATGATGAAGATGATGTTGATGATGATGATGATGACGATGATGATGATGTTGATTATGATGACGATGATGATGATGATGATGATGATGATGATGATGATGAAGATGATGTTGATGATGATGATGATGATGATGATTAGAGAAAAGGTGCAGGTGGTTACCTGGACCCCCCCCCCCCAGCTGCGCCCATGGTCCAAGTACTATAGAGGTGCCTTGTATTGATTCCAGTGCATGTTTGTACAGATGCCTGCCATGGAGACGACCTGCTCTATCTCTTTGACCGCCTGCTGTTTCACGCCCACCTGACGAAGCCCGAGGACCGCTTCGTTAGGCACGTCATGGTTAACCTATGGACCAATTTTGCTGCTTACGGGTATTATTATTATTATTATTATTATTATTATTGTTATTATTATAATTATTATTATTAAAACGAAGTTGGAGGAGGTAATGTATTCATCAGTGTTTGTCTGTTCGTTTGTCCACACAATATCTCAAAAAGTTCTCAGCGAATTTCAATGAAACTTTGCGGGTGGGTGAGCCACAGGCCAAAAAAGAATTGATTAAATTTGCAGCGGATCCGCATCCGGATCCGCCATTGGCGGAGGCATGCGCTTTGAGTGCTTTCTAGTTATTGTAGTTGTTGTTGTTGTTGTTATTATTATTATTATTATTATTATTATTATTATTATTATTATCATCATCATCACCATCATCATCATCATCATCATTACCATCATCATCATCCGAACCTACCTTCCCACCCTAGGGCGGGGTGAGGAGTAGCAGCGTCCAGAGAGCTCGAGTTTGTCCAATCCAATGGGTCACGCTTCCATTCACTCATCATTCAAGCCCACGGAATCCTCTCTCCATCTGATAGGCCAAAATGTTTAACCAAGTACTGTAGCTTCACATATACCTACCCGACAGAGACAGTCTAAAAGCTGTCACATTAAAAAGGGGTGCCAAATCCCTGGTCATGCACTTCTATGCACAAAATTCATCCAGCCAGCGCGATCTCTTGTCAGTCCCTTCACCTCACCAACTTACATACCTCTCCTCACACACTCATCCACCATATCTCTCCATCTTCTTGGCCTACCTCCCCTCCTTTCCTCTTCAAATTCGCTCTGATATACCTTTTTCACCACACTATTTTCATCCATCATCTCCTCATGGCCATACCATCTCAGCACACTCTCTTTGATTCTGGTGGCCACAGACTTACTCACTCCGCATCTTTCGCGAATCACATTATTCCGTATGGTATCCACTCTCTGTGCTCCACATAAATTCCTCAACAGTCCCATCTCCACTGCTCTTAGTCTTGACTTTTCATTTTCATACCACACCACACTCTCACCTCCAAATGTTAAAGTTGGCACTAACACTCCTTCATGCAAGCCTCGCACTGCTGCAACACTCAGTTCTATTTTTCTTATCAAGGCCTTCATAACACCAGTAACTTTCTTTCCTTGTGTCACTCTACGATCCACTTCCTCTGCAGGTTTTCCCCTCTTTTCTATCACTGTCCCCTGGCATTTGAACTCCCTCACTAATTCCAACCTGTCTCCATTCACTGAAACATCACACTGGGAGTGACTGGGAGTCATCTTCTCTCTCGTAGCCATCACTTTACTCTTTTCTACTTTTAATTATACTCTCAAGGCACGACGCACACAAACATCTACAGAACTCTGCACTAGTCTACCAAGTGGTGGCTCAACCGGTAGAGAGGTGGCCTGTAGTCCTATTGGACCCAGGTTCAAATCCCCGCTGGGGCAGGGAACAGTTTAAGGATTTGAATTTCACAAAATCATACTTTACTGATCTACCAGAAGACTCGCCGACATGTCGTAAAAATACCCCCGCTAATACCAATACACCAGTCCTGTATGAGACAGCCCTAGCATGTATTCAATATGGACGGTGGGTGTTAGCGCTGAAGCGGTGACATGTAGAGGTGTATGGTATGTAGGAGGACTACTGGGCCTTGAGAGCAGGCTGTGAAGCCTATGCCCAGAGTCGGACACACACACACAGAAAAAAGCACTTGTTTGGTGTTTGCAAGTAGCACTGCATCATCAGCATACAACAAATTTTAGATATTCCACCATTTATTACCAATACCATGCCCCTCTCCATTACTCATGTTTTTACTTCTTTCTTCACCCCATCCATATATATATATATATATAGAGAGAGAGAGAGAGAGAGAGAGAGAGAGAGAGGGAGAGAGAACAACCATGGGGACATCACACAACCTTGTCGCACGCCGGCACTGATCGTGAACCATTGACTCAGATGCCCATTTACCCTTACAGATGCCTCACTGCCATCATAAAAACTTTTAACGGCAACTAGTAGCTTACCATGCACACCGTACATACGCAAAACCTTCCACAATCCTTCTCTGTCTTCTTTGTCGTATGCATCTTCCAGATCCATAAATGCCATAAACACCATATAGTCCTTCTCACAAGCCTTCTTCTTTATCTTTCTCACTGCAAATATTTGATCAGCACATCCTCTGCCACTCCTAAGGTCACAGGCCTTCTGATATTTCTCTTACTTTCTCTATAATTATTCTTCCATATACCATCCTTACAACACTCAATAGACTAATGCCACAATAATTCCTGCACTCACTTCGCCACCCTTATTTTTGTACAGGCGTACCACAGCCTTCTTCCAATCTACTGGCACAGTTTCACTCATCTATGCCTTCTTACATATCGCCAACAAGCATTTCATCCCGCTCTCCTCACCACACTTAATCATCTCTGCATACATGTCATCAACACCAGCTGCTTTCCCATTTTTCTAACGTTTCACAGCGTTCTTCACTTATGCAAGCGTTACGAAATCTAATCGTATTTACAGCTGCTCTGCTCTCTCCACTCCCATTCAGCAGACTTTCAAAATATTATTTCCATCTGGTACTTCCTTCATCATCATGAGTTAATGATGTACCACTTACATCCATCACGTTTTCACATTTCTTTCCACTGTCACATCTACATTTCTGCATCTCTTTCCAGAATAACACTCTATTTTCTTGGTAATTTGCATAAACTTTCCTTCCCAGATGATCATTTACCTCCTGTTTTTCCATATTCACTAGCCTTTTTACGTGCTTCTTCCTCTCAGTACATTCAATTCATATTTCAATATTGAACTCCAGTTCTGTATCCACTTTAGCCACTTCTTCCTCTTTTCCTCCACTGTTCTCTTAACCTCGTCATCCCACCATGCCGTACCTTTCATCTTCGTTGTTACTCTTGCAACATCACACACCCCTTTAGCATCCCTAACTAAGCAATCTCTTTATGCATTCCACAAGTGTCCAAATCCATTTAACTCTAATTCGCTGATTCCAACTCCTCCCTTACCTTGGCCCTGTATTGTGAGGGGTAGACTGTAGCACTAGTCGAGCAGGGCAGTACTCCCAAGGTAAATGGAAAGCTGATGACAGGGAGGGCTGAAGCTCCCTTTTCATCAACCTTCAGGACTAGTTCGTGACCAACCCCCTTCGCTGAACTTTTTCAGTGTTTCAGAACCACAGAGAGTAGGCCAGCATGCTCTCCAACACAAGCTTCTCTAACTAACAACACCAAACTACTGTACATGCACAGTACACACTACACTTCCTTAAAAAAAAAAAAAAAAGGCGCACTACAACAATGCCTCGGAGTTCCCAGGGGGGGAGGGGACCATAAATTCCCCCATCATCCGCCCCTCTCCCGGTGTCGACTCTTTGAGCTGCCTGGATCCACTGTCTGACTCACTTCTTCATTTCTGCAACATTCGAGGCCTTTCCTCTATTTCTGTCTGTCGAACACCACCTCTCCTCCTCTAAATATCACCTTCTTTTCTGTACTGAGACTCAGCTGTTTGAGGCAACTGACAGCAAATCTTTTTCTGTATCTTCCTACTTTCTCTATACTCATTTCAAAGCCAAAGGTGGATGTTGTGTATATGTACGCAACGATCTATCTCGCTCTCATGTTCCTGAACTTGATTCTTCTGAATTCTTTACTCTCTGGTTTCGGCTTTCCTGTCATTCTCTGACTAACTATATCTGTGCTGTTTACTTATCTTCTAATTCTACTATCAAAAATTCATCGACTATCTTAGTTCTACGATGGAACACATTCTATCCATTTCTCCTCTGAAATTTCCATTCTAAGAGATTTCAATGTTCACCACCACCACCACCTTTGGCTCTCCACTCCTTTCACCGATCCACCTGGTGAACAAGCCTTCATCTTTTCTATCCTTAATGACCTAGAGTAGCTTGTACAGCACCCTAACCATATCCCTGACCGCCATGGAAAGAGCTCCAACATACTTGACATCTTCCTTACACCTAAGCCTTCTGCTTACACTGTTAATCTTTTCTCTCAGTTGGGCTCCTCCGATCATAACCTTATTATCTTAACCTGTCCTATCGCTCCGGTATGGCCTGTGGAGCCTCCAAAGAAACGTCGCCTATTGCACTTTGGAGCTGCGGATTGGGAGGCCCTCAGGCAGTACTTCTTTGATTTTCCCTGGGATGATTATTGCTTCCATGGCCGGGAGCCATCTGAGTGTGCCTTCCGCATTAAGGAGGTTATTCTCTCGGTCATATCCATTGACTAATGCAAGAAAGTCTTTGTTTAATCACGCTTGTTCTAATGCTGTCCGCAACAAGGAGAGGGACTATAAAAGGTACCGGAGCCAATCCACCCCTAAATCACATCTTTTTAATGTTTCTACCCCGAATTGTGCTAAATCTGTTCTTTGCTAAAAATAATTTCATCCGTACTAAATGTTCTCAACTCTGCAACTAGAATTCTTCCCGCTCCTTCTGGCACCTTGCCAAGAACCTTTCTAACAACTTTACCTCATCATCCTTCCCTCCTCTTTTCTACTTAACTCTGATGGCTCTGTAGCTATTTCTTCTACTGATAAAGCAGATTCTGTTTCCCCAGGCTTTCTCCTCCAATTCCACCTTAGACGATTCCGGTGCTGTTCCTCCATCACTTCCTCCCTCTGACTTCCTCATGGCTGACATTGAAATTTCTTCGGCTGATGTATGTAGAGGACATTTTGCCAGCCGAGAGAGATTTGCAGATAGAAACAGAGGATATAACCTTGGAAGAGGTAGCAAAATCCATAAAGAAATTAAAGTATTTTAAAATCCCAGGAGAGGATGGAATATTTCCTGAAATCCTTAAGGTGGAAAATGACTAGTTGATGAATGCGCTTTTGAAACTTTTTAATGTGGCTTAGAATAGTGGTGGAATTCCAGATGACTGGAAAAATGGAGTGATTATAAAAATACCAAAAAAGAGAGATTTAAGTGTGTGTGGAAATTGGAGGGGGATAACTTTCACACTTGAAGTTGCAAAAGTTTTTTTTCCAAAATCTTGTTGAACAGAATAGAGCCAGTAACTGATAAAATTTTAAGAGAAGAACAAGCTGGATTTAGAAAGGGTCGAGGTTGTAAGGATCAGATACTTATTGTAAGGCATCTAATGCAACAAGCTAATGAGATGAAAATGCCACTTAGTACGTGTTTTGTGGATTTTGAAAAGGGATTTCATAGTGTTTCATGTGGAGCTATGTTGAAAATTATGAGATTCTATGGTATGCCAGGAAAGTTTGTAAATATTATTAGAAGCCTGCATGAAGGTACTTTTTGTAAGGTAATGGTGGGTGGTTCTTCGAGTGATCCATTTGAAGTTAGGTCAGAAGTGATTCAAGGAGGAGTTGTTTCGCCTTTGCTGTTTGTTTTGGTTATGGATTATGTTATGAGAAAGGTTGTAAGGAGAACAGGTGCAGGAATCACCTGGAAAGAAAATAAGAGGCTGATGGATTTGGACTATGCTGATGATATTGTACTGATTTGCGAAAGTAGTCACGAGATGCAGAGGGTGCTTGATTGTCTGGTGGAGGAAGGAGAAAAAGTGGGATTGGTAATAAATTGTGGAAAGGCTGAACATATTAATATGAACGTGGAGAACCAAATCGAATGTGTAATTGGGAATAATGTAGTGAAGAATGTAGAAAATTTTAAATATCTGGGAATGATTGTATCATCTAATGGATCATTAAACAATGAAATTGAGGAGAGGATTAGACAGGCTTGGCGAGCTGTTAGAATGTTGATATATGTTTGGAATAATAATATGCTTTCGACACATACTAAAGTAAAAATTTACAAGTCTATGATTAGACCAATTTTAATTTATGGGCATGAGTCATGGTACAGTACAATTGCAACAGATCAGAAAGTATTAGGATTTGAGAATAAAATACTGAGAAGGATACTTGGGGTACAGTGGCAAGACAGAGTTACAAATGAAAGAGTAAGTGATATTACGAGAGTGGAACCAGTTGATGAGTATGTGAGACTGTCTCGCTGGAAGTGGCTGGGGCACATATATCGAAAAGAAGGCAGTTTAATACAGGACGTGCCAGAGTGGACTGCTAGAGGAAGAAGAGGCAGAGGTAGGCCGAGCGAAACCTGGTTGAGGACAATGAAATGAGAAGCAGGAGAGGAGTGTTGGTGAGACTTGAAAGAGATGGCAAGAGACAAATATTGGTGGAGTCGAGGCCTTATGCATCCCGTGGGGTGCCACAGGAAACGATTGATTGATTGATTGATGTATTTTCTGCCATCGCTGGCCTCAGTAGTAACAAGGCTTATGGGCCTGATGGAGTCCCTCCTGTTGTCCTTAAGAACTGTGCTTCTGTGCTTACACCCTGCCTAGGTAAACTCTTTCGCCTTTGTGTGTCAACTTGTGACTTTCCTTCTTGCTGGAAGTTTGCTCTCATTCAGCCAGTCCCAAAGAAGGGTGACTATTCACAACCCTCTAACTACCGTCCAATTGTTTTAACATCCTGTCTCGAAAGTTTTTGAGTCAATTCTTAAGAGAAAAATTTTAAAGCATCTTCCTATTACATCCTTCTTTCTGATCGTCAGTTCCGTCAGGGACACTCTACTGGCAATCTTCTCACCTACCTTTCATACTCCTAGTCATCTTCCTTTCGGGACTTTGGCGAAAGCTTTGCCATCGCTCTTGATATCTCAAAGGCTTTCGATCGAGTCTGACATATATCTTTAATGTCCAAACTGTCCTGTTACGGTTTCTATCCTTCTCTCTGTGCCGTCATCTATAGCTTCCTCTCTGGTCGTTCTATAGCTCCTGTTGTAGACGGCCATCGTTCTTCTCCTAGATATATCAACAGTGGTGTTCCTCAGGGCTCTGTCCTATCACAGACTCTCTTCCTTTTATTCATCAATGATTTTCCAAGCTGTACACCTAATCCGATCCACTCGTACGCTGATGATTCCACCCTTCAACTTTCCATTTGGTTCCTGCAATGTCCATCTCAGCAGTTACTTCAACAAACAAGGGATGAGGCTATGGCAAACCTAATGTCTGACTTGGCTCATATCTCTGATTGGGGTAAAAAATAATCTTGTTGTTTTTAATGCATCAAAAACTAAATTTTTACACCTATCAAAAGCTTCCACAGGAATACCCACTAAAGTTTAATAATATCCAGCTCAATCCTGCATCATCCTTGAACATGCTCGGGGTTTCATTCACACGAGAATTATATTGGAAAGATCATATTGGATATCTTGTACAATCTGCTTCCAAGAGATTAACTGTGCTAAGCCGACTCCGTGCCTTCTTTACCGCTGAGTAGTTGTTTACTTTATACATGGGCTTTATTCGTCCCTGTTTAGAGTACAACTCTCATGTTTGGGGAGGCTCCCCACATACAGCTCTTCTCAATAGGATGGAGTCAAAGGCTATTTGTCTCATCAACTCTCCTCCTTTTACTGGCTCCCTTCAGCATCTGTCTCTTTGCCGCACTGTTGCCTCATTATCTCTTTTGTATTGCTACATCAATGGCCACTGGTCCTCTGAACTGTCTGCTTGCATCCCTCCACCTCTACTGCGGACGCGTAGCACCCGTCTAGCAACAAACTCTCATCCCTCTTCTCATGCAACAGGTCAAGTCTGGAACTGTCTCCCTCCGTCTGTATTTCCTGCTTCCTATGATCTCCACTCTTTCAAATGCAGTGTGTCCAGGCATCTCTTGAATTTGGCTCTTTTTTGTATTTTTTTTTTTCTTGGAGCAATCATGTGGGCTCAGCCTTTGGTTCCTTCTTCCTCGCATTAAAAAAAAATTCATCTGCCATTTCTTTAACACGCCCCGTCCCGACCACTTTTTCACCACTGGTACCCCCCAATCCCGACCATTTTTGGACCCAATTTTTTTTTGCTAAAACTTTCGCTTTTGGTCAGAAACAATGGTCAATCACCAAGAAAGTGTTCACCGGGGTCCATTAGTGGCCTAAACAGGTATACCTTCGTTACACCTGGTACCGTGTTCTGTGTAGGTGGTCTGAGGCTCTCACATTTTCTATGGTATTATAAGTCTGGGAAACCAATGAAAGTAAGTAGATATTATTTATTACAAACATAAAAACATGTGATACAAGAGTAACTTGGGTTTTATACAAAAATAGAGCTGAAATAAGCATTGTACCATCGTGCGAACCGAGCAAAATCGGCCAGACTGGTCACGATGAATCGCTAACATTGCTGAATCATGATACATATCATTTTTTCTACTTACATAATACATCTCCAATAACATTATACCATTTTACATTTTATTGAACTGTTTTTACGTATTCACAGGCCTTTCGATAACATTTAGCGTAATGTTAGCGCTTATTTACGAAGTGAGTGAACTCGCTGTGACTGTTGTTTCAACTCGTATTGTGTTTTTTCAACTTACATAATACTTTCCTAATAACATTATACACTTTTCCACTTTTGAGAACTGTTTTGAGATAGTTCCAGGCCTTACGTAAATATTTAGCGAAATAATAGCGCATAATAAAACAGACGGTGAAGTTGCTATGACTACTATTTCAACTTACAACCTATTTTTGTACTTATATAATACTTCTCCACTAACATTGCACATGTTTACACTTGATATAATTGCTATCACATAATTGGAGACCTTACTATTCTACTGAGCGTCATATTATCGCATATTTACACAGTGAGTGTTATCGCGATATCATTTGTTTCATCTTACACTAGTATTCAACTTATAAATTACTTTCCTACTAACATTACACCTTTTTCCACTTTATATCATTCCTATCACATACTTACTGACCAGAATGTTCTACTGAGCGTAATATTTTCGCAGATTTACACAGTGGGTGTACTCGTGACATCAATTGTTACAACTTACACTATTTTTCAACTTATACGTTACTTTCCTGCTAACATTACACCCGTTTCCACTTTATATTCTTGCTATCACGTATTTACTGACCAGAGTGTTATACTGAGCGTCATATTTTCGCAGATTTACACAGAGGGTGTAGTTTTGATATCACTTCTTTCAACTTACACTATTTCTCAACTTATACATTACTTTCCTGCAAACATTACACCCATTTCAACTTTATATAAGACTTAGCACATACTGACTGGCCTTACCATTATACTGAGCGTCATATCGCCATCCCACACAGTTTCAGTAGTGTAGGAAGTTATGGTACTCTCTGAAACATGGCTGAAGGCACAACGCAACATTGCACTCGACACACTCGTACCTTGTGTCTTTTCTCCGAGTGGCTGGTCTGACTGTCGAGTGCTTGCATACATGGCAGCGGCGCTGGGGTTTACAACGGTTTGGTTCGGAAGGGATTGTGCTAGGATAGTGGCGTCCTGCGAGGCGTAGGGGAGTCTGGGCAGCCATGGGGGTGCGGGTGCGGTGTGTGGGTCTGTCCTGGGCATGCCTGGCGATTATTTCACGTGCCAGCTCCCTCACAAACCCCTCAAAGGTCTCTGATACTCCTGTTGTCATGGCGTGCAGGTAGTGTGCGTTCAGGACCGTGATATCGAGCAAGTGGAAAAAGAGCTTTTTGTACCACTTCATCGTGGTCCTGGCACAGTCAACAATGGAAATCATCGAGTCTGACTGATCCACTTGCCTCATGTTCAGATTATAGTCCAATACAGACTCGGGTTTCCAGACGTTGCGCCTCCTCTCGCTACGGTGATCAACGGAGTCTGTGCGGTGCATCAGGGGGCTGTGTACAGTTGATAGGAGGCAAACTTCCCTGTTGTGGTTCCACAGGGTGGCAAGGATGTTATTTGCCTGGAAGAAAACCACCTCGTTCTTGTCATGTTTCCTCCCTATCTTGACCATATGGCGACGGTTTCTCTTGACTGTACCACAGACTCCGGTGTCGTGTTGGTGGAGGAACCTAGCGAGAAGAGGGCTAGTGTACCAGTTGTCCAGGTACAACACATGACCACGATGAAGGTACTCCTCTATCATTGTCTTCACCATGGCCCGTGAGAGTCCTATACTACGATCTTCTGTTATATCTGTCTGTGCGCCCGTGTACAAGACTATGTCTTGCACATAACCAGTCTTACAGTCACACATAACAAAGATCTTGAACCCGAAACGGTGTCTCTTGCTGAGTATGTACTGGCGAAAGGAAATATTGCCTCTCCACAACACAAGACTCTCGTCTATGACGAGGTCTCTGTAAGCATAAAATGAGGAGCGGAACATTTCCCGTATATGATCAAATACCAGCCTAATTCTCCTCATTTTATCAGTGTTATTTGCATTGGCTGGATCTTCTGCATCAAAAAAGTGGAGGCGGCCAAGAATCTACTGAAATCTATTACAACTCATCACCTTTCCAAAGAAAGGTGTGAGGATCATTGAGTCAGTTGTCCAGTATGCAGGAATTTGGTATTTTCTTACCACACCCATCAAGAGAACCAGGGCAAAAAATAAGAACATCTCAGAAATTGTCACAGGATAGTCATATTGCTGGGAATGCCTGCTCGTTGTTCCCAAACGTTCACTTTCACGGTGCTGTGTTCGTGAAAATATGTTTGTCTGTTCCATTATGCGCCCCACAAACGCCTCTCCAAAGAACAAGTGGAAGAAATCCACCCTAGTGGAACCCGCATGCACACCTGGAGCCTTGCAACCAGACCGCCACTCCTCAGTGAAAGGGTGAATGATGGGAGTAAAATTACTCCCATCTTCCCAGTTCCACAAGACACCACCGTCTCCAGCCACGTCCCCATCGTCGCCTTCGTCAGGGTGGGGAGGTGAGGGTGGTGGGGGAGGTTGGGGAGGTGGAGAGCGGCGCCTTTCATCACTCGCACTTCTCTTCCCTCTCCCTTTTCCTTTACCCTTTCCCTTCCCTTTCCTTCCTTTCCCCACATCCTGGGGCTGTGGGGAGGAAGTTTGGGAATATTGTGGGGCGAAAGAAGTGCTGGGGAGTAGCTCCACCTCCTCTCCCCTAGGCCTACGTGCACCACGTGCTCGTGCTGCCTCCCTCACACCACTTTCCCTTTCACCCCGCACTCCCACCACACCACTTTCCCTTTCACCCCGCGCTCCCACCACACCACTTTCCCTTTCACCCCGCACTCCCACCACACCACTTTCGACTTCCCCAGACAAAACACTTGGACCATACCTTATTTGTCTTCTCGCCCCACCTTCTGATCCTCGGGGTGAGATTTTTTCCTTCCCCAACCACGAGACGATATCATGTTCTAAGCCGCCGTCACCATCATCGTCCTCATCCTCGTCCTCATCAGAATCTCTCTCTAGGGGATGGAGAGAGGTCCGTGCAGGTGGTTTGGGTGCAGGCTGGCCTTCCCTTGCCTTACGATATGTCACATACCGCTTTTTCCGGGGCGAAGGGACCTCCTCATCACTGCTTGTTATTTCGTCCTCAGGCTGGACGTAATCTCGATCCACCACATCATCATCAAGTGGAGAATCACTATCTCCAGTGAAGGCATCCAGGGCTGATGCTATTTCGTCGTCTGAGAGACCTTTATGCGCCATGTCTGACCTGGGTCACTGCTAACAGATGATTGACCGAGACAAGGGCGAGCGTGGGTCATGCGGGGTCTGGGACGCTGCCCACCTGGCGGCAGGTAGGGGAGGCTTGGGTAGGTGGGCGAATCGAAAATCTCACGCGAATTTCGAAAATTGTGGAAATTATGAACCTTGCAATTGCAGGACGTTATAGTACGTCGACGGGATTGGCAGTGACAAAACGTGAGGACGTGGAAGAACGTCGACGGGATGCCGCGGGTTAATCCTCAACTTCTCAAGCTTCAGTCTCTCTCCCTGACTGCCCTTTTCTCTTCAGGTCCACCTCACTCCTCTCAGCTTGAACTTACATACCACAATTATATGATCTGACAAACCTCCACATCGTCCTCTCATGGCCCTCGTATCAGCAATCATTCCCAGCATCGACCTCTCTACGAGCACGTAATCAATCGCGCTCCTTTCAACTTGATCCCCTCTTCCTCTATACCATGTATATTTATGTGCATCTTTATGTTTGTAGTAAGAATCACAAATTCACAACCTCTTTTCCTGACACAAGTCCTTCAGTCACTTTCCATTATCATTCTCTCCTGATACTCCATTACTACCCATTATATCATTCACAGTATAAGTGACTACTCTCCCATTCATATCACCCATTACAAACATTATAATTCCTGGGCATTTCTCCAATACTTCATTCAGCTCATCCCAAAACCTGTCATTCTGTGTCTCACACCTCTCATCTCACGGTGCATATGCTACAATCATTGCCACTTTCACTTTCTCTAACTTGACATACATAATTCTCGAGCTGATACATTTGTAATCCCTCATTCTACACTGCCACACTCCATTCATCAACATAGCAGCTCCTTCCTTCCATCTTCCTTGCCCATGCAAGCCTGACTGTACACATTTCACGCCCACCCACTCTTCCAATTCACACCCTTTCATCTTTGTTTCACATGATGCCATCATGGCTTATCTCACACTCTTGAACACATTCACTACTTCCACCCTCTTGCTCTCCTCATTCACACCTCACATTCCACATGGCCATGCGAATCTGCCTTGGTGGTTGGGACCCTGGGCAGGTATTAGGCTCCCCGAGGCTCTCCAGAATAACTGCCATGAAATGTGTGATTTTAGATAGGGGAATCTGGGGAACACTTAACCCAGCCAGAATCCTCGGGTATATGATTACCACCCAGCTTAGTAAATGGTTTCCTAGGAACAGGAAACCATTTGGCTTGTCACTCAGTGTAGAGACCATAAGGCAACACTACATTGAGTGAGTGGATGATGGGTGCCCCACCTACCACACATTATTATTATTATTATTATTATTATTATTATTATTATTATTATTATTATTATTATTATTATTATTATTATCATTATTATTATTATTATTATTATTATTATTATTATTATTATTATTATTGTTAGTAGTAGTAGTAGTAGTAGTATTGTCCTTGTTACTATTATCATTACTACACCCGGGCTTACAAAGGTACCGCTGGTATTGGGTATTCCTCTGACAAGTGTGTGTGTGTGTGTGTGTGTGTGTGTGTATGTGTGTGTGTGTGTGTTGAAAATAATTCATACACTTTGCTCTAATTTGGAAGACACTTGATGGATGAGTTTAAGATCACCCAAGACTTGACCTATTGTTTCTATGAACTGTAGGTAAAAAAAATAAGGTCACATTGCAAGGTCAACTTAAACAGTTTATTGTCTACATAGACTAGCCATTGTGGAAGGGTTCAAATTAAAATAAGGATAAAGAAATTCGATTATCAAAACAGTCAAAGGTGAAGGCCAAAGAGAAGGGTCAAATGGTCAAGATCACAGGCCAAATCAAGTCCAACATTTGTGATCTGATATGAAGTGAAGCTGCAGGAAGGGTTAGGGTTAGCTAAGAATAATGGATTTAGAATTTGAGAGTAATCTGTGAAGGTGAAGCTCACAGGGAAAAATGAAAATATTTGGCCATTAGTACAGTTGGTGGCCAGCAGCGGCAGCAGCAGCAGCAGCAGCAGCAGTAGTGGTGGTAGTAGTAGTAGTAGTAGTAGTAGTAGTAGTAGCAGTAGTAGTAGTAGTAGGAGGAGGAGGAGGAGGAGGAGGAGGAGGAGGAGGAGAAGAAGAAGAAGAAGAAGAAGGAGAAAGAAGTACCAGTAGTAACTGTAATTGTAGTAGTGGTAGCAGTAGTAGTAGTAATAATAATATTAGAAGAAGATGATGAAGAAGAAGGAAAGAAGAAGAAGAAAAAGAAGAAGAATTAATAGCAGTTGCAGTAGTGGTAGTAGAAGTAGTAGTATCATTAGTTGTAGTAGAAGTACTAGTAGTAGTAGTAATAATAATATTAGAAGAAGAAGAAGAAGTAAAAGAATAGGAGGAGGAGAAGAAGAAGAAATAAAAGAATAGGAGGAGGAAGAGGAGGAGGAGGAGGAGGAGGAGGAGAAGGAGGAGGAGGAGGAGGAGGAGAAGAAGAAGAAGAAGAAGAAAGAAGTAGCAGTAGTAATAGTAGTTGTAGTAGTGGTGGCAGTATTAGTAGTAGTAACAGTAGTAGTAATGTTAGAAGAAGAAGAAGAAAAGGAAAAAGAAGAAGAAGAAATAGTAACAGTAGTAGTAGTAGTAGCAGTAGTAGTAGTAGGAGGAGGTGGAGGAGGAGGAGAAGGAGTAGTAGTAGTAGTAGTTTTTTTGTCTTCCATTTCCCACCTCACCCCATCCTTAGTTGGGAAAGAGGTCAGAATGACAACGATGATGATGTTGAACAAATACGATTTTTTCTTCCCTCCTTCGCCTCCAGCAACCCCACTATCAACGGGAGTCTAGGCTTCCGCTGGACCCCTATCCCCGTGGCGGACGACAAAGAGGGCCTCACCACCCTCGGCATCTCCATCAGGCCTCATATGGCACCCTCCAGCGTTAGGGTAAGAGAAGCGTTTATTTCCTTCATACGTTAGGGTAAGAGAAACGTTTATTTCCTTACCGTATACATTCTCCTCATGGAAACGTTTGATTGGATTAATTATTGAAGTGCTTGTGTCTGTATTTACCATTATTGTTTTACTAATTTTTATTATTATTATTATTATTATTATTATTAACGTCCTTATGAGTTTAATTATTCAAGCACTTAGGTATGTATTTATTGTTTTACTGCTATTACTATTATTATTTTCTAAATTACAACTAATGTTATTGTTGGGTGAATTATTCTAAAGCTTGGACATGTATTCATTGTTGTTGCTGTTGTTGTTATTATTATTAACCCTCCTCAAGTATCCTTAAAACTTTACCCTACCCCAGTTAACCTGGGGTCCATCAGACCCCAATCTTTTAAAAAATTCGAAAAAAAATACTTTCAATAATATTATTGAAACAACGACTTATACACAAGTTCTGTAGACCTTTTTATTCAAGTTGGCGGAAAATTTATAAAAATATAGTGAAGAAATATTTCAGGGGAAATTAAGGAGATAAAAATTGAAAAATTTTATACTAACTGAATAGTGGCTGCCATACCAAAACTGAAATGTTCCACAAGTTCTCTATCATTGCCAGTTGTAGACTAATGGCCAAAGTACCTGTCTGTTTATCTATCTATCCATCTATCTATCAGTATATATATATATATATATATATATATATATATATATATATATATACAGTAATTCCTCGTTTTTTGCTGCTTGGATGTTCCATCAAAACCTTGCAAACCGTGAAACGTCGAAGTGTGAAGTTAAGAATCATTGGGAAAATTAGAGGAGCATTCTGGTAGGACACATACCTACCCTTTCAGAAAGTGCTATAACATCAAACAGATCCTACCCAAAATTAAATGAAGAGTGTTTGCTACTGCTAAAACAGCATAACACAATAAGCATGTGCCTGAAAAGACGTTACAACTGTTATAAAGAGCTGCAACACCAAAAATCCTTACCAGAAATAAAGTGAAGTTTGGCTGGAGTGGCATGTGAAGGTGTGTTGAGAGTGGATGGGCTCTTCTTCTTTTTTCTTTTCTTTTTTTTTTTGGCTTCTTTTTTTCTTGCCTATCAACTTTTGTGGCCGAAGCCCCTGGTCATTAAGGCCGTATATATATATATATATATATATATATATATATATATATATATATATATATATATATATATATATATATACAAAGCTGCCACTTTTCACCAGATTATTAAATATTCGACATCATAGGTCAACTAGACCCCGATCATTTTATGTGCCCTCTTTGTCACTAAAAGGAAGGGAAAAATTATAACAACATTGTTTTACTCACTGCTAAAAGGAAGAGAGGCTGTAATATAGTCAAATAAAATAAAAAAAATGGTGAGCTGAGTCTACCATCTCTGTATTGGGACGGTTATTATTCTTTCCTTCTTTAAATATCGATAAGCTTTATTTTACATCCATTTAAGGTATTTGTCCATCAAAACAAAAATAAATAGTGTTGCGAGAAACATGTAACGATTCTTTGTTAAGAAATAGTAGCACGACACAGAAGGAGTTCGTACGTTACGATCACAAACAATAAAAAATTCATGTGTGTCTGCTGCCCAGCTGGACCTGCTGTGTATTAACGACACGGCTGAAGATCGTACGTTACGATCATAAACAATAACAAACTCACATACGTCTACTGCCCCTGCTGGACCTGCTGTACAAAGATCATGGATAACTGTTGCATAGAATAATGGACAGTGCCTAGACTGAGCATCGGTACGCACCGTCTGCTGAGTGTCGGCTGCCAGCTGGGAGCATCGAATTGTGGGGAAACCCGCGAATTGTGAGACAACTGGGAAACTTTTTTCTTGTGCGAAAAACGAGACGTCGAAGTAATATGCATCCAAATACGAGGATTTACTGTACCGGTATATATATATATATATATATATATATATATATATATATATATATATATATATATATATATATATATATATATATATATATATATATATATATATATATATATATATATATATATATAGAGAGAGAGAGAGAGAGAGAGAGAGAGAGACAGAGACAGATAGATAGATAGATAAGCGTGGTCCTTAAGGGGGGAAAGTCAGTTCTGGAATATTTTGCTTGCTGGAAGTGTATATTGTGAGTTTAGATGTAAACTCTTGAAACATCAAATTTTAGCCAAATTGGATGTTTTTTATCGGTGCTGCATTTTGCCAAAAATTTGACCCAAATGAGCAAAATTATTGTTGTGATAATTAAAATGCCGATTGTTACTGAGGGCAGCATGACACCCCCAGGAGGAGCCTACAAAGGGGCGGACGTAGCATGGCCAGACTATAGGCGAAAGGGAAGTAAGTCCGCCTGGGCCGCGCGCCCCTGACACGGAACTCTCCTGCTGCCACCATAGCAAGAAACAGAAACTACCTTGTGGGCGAGCTAACCATCAACAGGATCGGGGTGGAGCTACTCTTATAGCTCCAGGCAGCACCCCTGCGATGGCTGGTAGCCGCGTCCTTTTTGAGACGGCCTGCAGCTGTTCGCCCCTCCTTCAGGAGACGGCCGGTAGCTGCTCCCACCTTAGTCAGGAGATGGCCGGTAGCTGTTCTGAAGGTGCCCCTAAGGTGGCCAGTAGCAGCTCACCCCTCCTTCAGGAGACAGCCAGTAGCTGCTCCCGCCTTCGTCAAGAGATGGCCGGTAGCCACTCCTGCCTTCGTCAGGAGACGGCCGATAGCTGCTCTGAAGGTGCCCCGGAGACGGCCAGTAGCCGCTCCCCCACACAGGCCATGGCCAGTAGCCCGGCTTCAGCGACAGCTAGAAGCCGTGCCCTTAAAAAGCCATGGCCAGTAGCCGGGCCCTAAGGCAGGAGATGCCCAGAGGCCGCTCCTCCATCAGGTGTTGCCACACCCCCACAATGTGACGACCTTCAGGAGAAGGGTCCCAGTCCCGAGGACCAGTGGAGAGGCCCTGTGCTATCCCCAGGGTTGTTCTCTGCCCAGCCGGCTCCCAAGGGATCCTACCTGATGGACTCCGACGAAGGCCGACACCCCTGCTCACCCTTGACGGCATCCCTGAGAGCAGGAGACTGCAGCCACCGGGCCCCCGAGGCCGCCCCCAGGATCCCCGGGAGAGGCCTCTCCCCACCCCGACGCAGATGACCCTCGTCCTCCTTCAGGCACCTAAGTGAGTGCTTCAGGAGGCTTTTTGGCTCCAGCAATGAGGGCCGCACTCCAGCTCCCAGCCCCGACAGTGCGGGGACCTTCGCCACCCACAGCCCCAGATGAGAGAGGATGCCCCTATGAGTGATCCCATGGCCCCTGGACACAGAGGCCACAGGCGGGACTCAGCCCCCATCAGGAGTCGGACTGTGAGTTCTCCCGCCGCACTCCTAACCACGCTGCCGCACCATGGACAGTGAGTGACAGTGAAAGTGCAGTGACAGTGTAATCATGACCTGAATATCAGACAGTGTACTGTCCGAGGAAATCTGAGTCCTAGGCCTATTAATGTGTGATAGTTACAGTTTGGGCAGATAGTGAAATAGTGAGAACAAGAAGGAAGATCTAATAAGAGTGCAGTGATTTCAGTAAACATTAGACTTGGCATTCATAATGTGATTCCTATGCACTGCAAGACCTGTGAATGAATAAGTTGCCCAGCCTAAGCTCAGTTTATATTTCCCTCAGAGTGACCATGATCTATTCCCCTGCCCAAAAGACCTCAAACACTGTTCGTTGTGCTGTTCACCTGCTATCGTGAACTATTGTCTAAATAGTATCCTGCATGATACTACTGCCCATGATACTTGCATATGCCTTATAATTACCGAGATAACTGTTGTTATGACATCTACCTGTTCCACATATTGAATTTGTCAGTACATGTTTAAGGTTGTTGCCTTGAGTTTTTGTGTCCTGCCTCTCTCTTATTTGTCTAAGCTCCGGTCTAGCAAGAGAACCCAGCTACACACCAGGCATTCAAGGGACGGGAAGCTGACTCTTCAGCACCTAGGATAACACTGGTGGACAGTGGTGGCTCTTGACCCGGGCATGAGAAAGAGGCATTCAGGAAATACCAGCAAAATGGCAACCAAACCTCACGTGCAATTGCCTAAATTCGATCCTGAACTGTGCAATGTTCATACATATCTGGCAATTATTAAGCCATTGCTAGATATCATGTTCCAGGACGACAAGCAAAAAATAGCAGTGACACTCCTACTACTGGGTAAAGCGGCAGCAAATATTGCACCAAAAATCGTCCCGGGGCTCACCTGGCAGAATTTCACGAAGCTCGTGATCCGAGCCATCACACCATCACTAGGTAAAGTGGTTGCACTATCCCAGTTGGATAGCCTGACATAAGATGGCAACTTGGATGATACCTTGTTCCAGGCCAGGCGCCTGGTCACTGCTGCCTACCCGGAGGCAGATGACAAAACCCAGGAACAGCTCATGTTTAACACACTTATCAGGATCCTCCCCAATTTCATTAAAAACCTTTTATAATACATGACCCTACAGGAGACCTGGATAAAGATATCCAAGTAACAAGGCACCTTCTAGCCATCCACTCCACCCCTCAACACATTGGCGCAATCAGTCAGTTTCCCGCAAAGATCATCACGATTTACCCATGGGAATTTTCTGCTCAGCCACGAGTGCCCCATTCACGACATCCACAAGCAGCTAAAAGCTGCCCAGTGCCCAAGGACGCCTACAAGCCGCCCCACCATACGCCAATTGCCCCGAGCCTGAGGGAAACAAAACCCAAAGGAAAAGGCACAGAAGGTGCCCCCCACTGCCCCCGCACCCCCTTATACTGACGGGGGCCACCTCACATTCCCCCCACTGCCCCCGCACCCCCCTATACTGATGGGGACCACCTCACATTCCCCCCACTGCCCCCGCACCCCCCTATACTGATGGGGACCACCTCACATTCCCCCCCCCCCCCAGTCTACAACAGGGGGAATTGGCACGTTTCTTTTTGCTCTCCTCCCTCTACCTCTTCTCTTTTACTCCCCTCTCTCTCTCTAACCTACCCTCACCAACCTCCTTTTTCTTGGTCACCTCCCTTACCCCACCCCTAACCTCACCATCCCCACGGACCCCCACCTCATCCCCAATAACCTCACCAGACACCTCACCACCCACCACACCCCACACCTCAGCTCCAGCCACCCCACCGCTGCTGCCAATACAACCACCCCCAACCAAGCCACCACAGTTCCAGCACTGCACACTTCCTGCCACCACCCCCACACCTGCACCATCCCCTTGCTTCTCACCCAATGCCCACCCCACATTGCGAGCTCAGAACCCTGCCACCACCCGAGCCACCCCAACACCAAACACCGGGATGGCACCACAAGACCACACTCCCTCCTCACTGCCTGCACCTCACGCCACCACACCCGCCAAGTCACCACCGCCACAAATTATTTTCCACAGCCAGCCTCCCACCTCCTCATCTCGAGCCTCTTCGCCCTCCACACCTAACGCCACCTCACCTACCATCTCACCACTGCTACCCTCCTCCAGTACCAGAGCACCCTCACATCCCCATGCACCACCGACCTCAAACCCCACTGCCTCGCCCATGCCAACCATCAGAGTGCCGCCTGAAACTACCCAACCCCGACGCACCACCTCCACCGCCATGCCACACGCAGCCAAAGCAACAAAGGGCTGCACACCCACCTCACCACCCACTCCCACCCTAAAACCCGCCATCAACCGCTATGGCCGCCTTTCACGCCTGCCCACAAGATACACCGCCACCTCCCCAACCCCAATCCCACCTTCCTCACCACCAACCACCACCGCCAACTCTCCCCCTAACTCCTGTGACTGCTACATCTCACCCTCACCTTCTCTACCTGCCATCCCCTCCCCGTCTCCTCCCACCCCACCCCCCGGCATGCCGCATCACACCTCACATGAGGACACACCAACACCACCAAGCTAAAACCTCTCTCCCACCCCCTCCCCACCACCCTCTCCATCCCCCACGCCTACCACCGTATGTTCTGCCCATGCACCAACCACTCCTCCACCCACCCAGACCCCACCCAACCCACCACCCACCACCACCCCCAGCCTCATCACCACCTCTCCACCCCCATGCATCCCGCCAACCTCTCCACCACACACAATCCAGACAAACCGACACCACACACCCAACTCGCCACCCACACCCATCCTAAAAACCACTATCACATGCTTCAGCCACCTTTCATGTCCGTTCACGCGATACACCCCCACCCCAACGCCACCCACCTTGTCGCAAACCTATACCCTTTCCCCTAACACAAGCCCCATCAGACTCATGCTACACCAAGCACAAATCCCAGCCACCTATACTCCCCAGAGATTCCATGACACATTGCCCCATCATAAAACCCCACGTTCCCTGGCAATCTCCACCATTCAGCACAGCCCTCTACGGAAGACAGGATGCAAACACCGAGTCCGTGGACCCCTCCACTTCCTGCAATTCCTCCACACCACTGCTGATCCATCACCCCTCTTCATCACCCGTGGCGCTCAGATGGACGGAAATCCGGCCACCACAGCATGGAATGCCCTCCTCCAACACCTACAGCCAATGTACCACACCGACAACACCAAAGTTCATCACCTCCAGTTACGGGGACGTGACTTTTTCCCCAACGATGGTGGTAAAATGCCGATTGTTACTGAGGGCAGCATGACACCCCCACAAGGAGCCTACGGAGGGACAGACGGAGCACAGCCAGACTACAGGCGAAAGGGACGCAAGTCCGCCTGGGCCACACACCCCTATGACACGGAACTCGCCCGCTGCCACAATAGCAGGAAACAGAAACTACCTTGTGGGCGAGCTGACCCTCGACAGGATTGGGGTAGAGCTACTCCTATAGCTCCAGGCAGCACCCTTGCAACAACCGGTAGCCGCGCCCATTTTGAGACAGCCGGCAGCCGCTCACCCCTCCTTCAGGAGACAGCCAGTAGCCGCTCCCACCTTCGTCACGAGATGGCCAGTAGCCGCTCTGAAAGTGTCCCTGAGACAGCCAGCAGCTACTCA